>NC_135865.1:27004906-27179906 GCF_031162955.1 Sander vitreus
GTGACCCATCGGGTCTTGTTGAATCTCCGATTTGTCTCGGCTGTCTGTGTGACCGCTCTCCCTCTACAGACAAGAGGAATCCTTGATGAAGGGAGGACAGCAGCTGTAATCAGGGAAGCATTACTGACAAGCTCATTTCACACTAGTTGTTCCAATAGATCCTCCACAAAGAACACATTCATTGAGCTGCTATCTCGGATGGATAAGGACCGGACAGAATGGAGGTGGCCGCTCTTTATCAAGACAGCCTGCTGCCTGCAGGTGGGTCAAATCCAAGAATTCAAGGTCTGTATCGGATGAAATATGCAGAACAATAGCAGGAAAAAAACATAATTATTAGTACTGTGATGTGTCAGACATCCAAGGCCAGTTGCTAATGACACCCTCGAAAGACAGCTGGGGGTGATGCTGCAGCTGGCAAACTGTTCTAGCAGAACTCCCAACTGGATCTGAGCCGTTGTAAAAAGTAGCATATGGCCTCATTATGGAGGTTTTTGTTAATTTAGTAGAGCCTTTCATGTCTACATATGACACGAAGCTCGCCATGTTACTACAGTAGCCCAGAATGGACAAACTGGTTTGTTATATCCTAAATCTTTTGAAAAAAGCTTAAAGTTATTTTTCCAGAAGTCCAAATGGAAACACAGTGAAGACAGAATTATGATCTAACAGAGGAGTGAAGACTGAGGAGAAAATGGGTCACAAACTAATGAAATCACTGTTTGTCTGTCTAGGAGTGGCTCCTTCTTCTGTCCAACATGCACTCATGACAGTCGTGGATTACAACAATCAGAATCTACTGCTACTCAACCTCAGACACAGAGAGGAAGAAAAAACAAAGCCAGTTAACTCAGTTCCTCCAAAGAGGTCACAGAGACTTCTCGAAATCAACAGGTATAAGTTTAATCGTCAACCTAGTGGTCAGGGTTGTGCAACATACTGTCTGGACTCACATAAATGCAGTAAAACATGTCTCCCGTCTTGGTTAGGCATTTTTTGGTGCATTTTTTAAAAAGGTGGAAAAACAGACTGATCAAATCAATCCTTTTTGTTTTTAAGAGTCTGGAGCACCACTCCCAAAACCTCGGTCAGTGGAGGCCGACGAGTGGCATGTGGCTGAGTCATGGTACCAACCGTGGGAATGTGTCCCTAAATGACACCACTGCCTGGGGCATTCAGAGGTGTGAGAAGTGTTTGGGGAGGATAGAAGAAGTGCAAGCGCAGCTGCTTTGACATGGGCTTATTATTCGACATGCCCGGACGAGCAGCTGCCAGGTCTGCTGTCTACAAACCCTTTGGCTCACTATGTTTTGTGTTTGAGATTATGCATGTCTGTGCATATTGTTTCACAGCCCTTTAGTTTGGGAAGGAGTTGCCTGGTTGTCTGTTTTCTGCTACTTTAAAGCTGCACTTATATACTGTATATATAAAATATTTTTTTATATGAACAATTGATCAATTGACTCAGTTCCCTTCAGCTCTACCGAGCGTTTTAGCGTCTATCAGCTCATTGTTTCTGTTTTACGGCCGACAACTTTACTGTTCTCGCATCGATGTTGTTTCCAGATGCAGCAGGCAGCCGTTTTCAGCAACAACAAAAATCTCTAATAAACTCATTGTACACTTCCTGCCCAGCACCAAACGTCAGGCTGACAAAATCAGCAACTAGCGGGTGGACAAAGTGGAGCATTTAGAAGCTAAAGAGCCAAATATTTCCCTTAGGAGTTGGTAGAGACCAAAACAGAGTAACAAGGAACGTGGACCTACATGTGCCAGGTGGACAAAACTCTGCATCCAACTCTGCTGGATGTGTAAATAGGCAAATGTTTTTCCAAAACGTCTAGTGAAAACCCAAACTAATGCAGGTTTCCGATCTGAATCAATTAGTTGTCTGATGTGATTGTGTGAAAACAAACACTTTATGCATTAGTAACAGGGCTAAAAGGACTTGCACTGATGCAACCAGTCCATGTTTGGGGGATTAATACAAACCCAAAATCCTCTTATCTGCAAGGAACCATTTTACTATAACAGAATAATGCCCTAAATAAGAGATCTTACTATATAAAAGCAGTTTGAGTGTGCTGGCTTAGGTTGTATGATTGCATGAGTTAAAGTTGTTGCAAATTATGGTCAGGTACTGCCTCTTTACCTAGTTGTGGACAGCCTTTTTTAAGTGGCATCCTGACAGCACTACACAAGCCCACATTCAATCACCATTACCATGCCTCAAAACAGATGTTTGGAGCAAGTGCACAGGCTCTTCATCCTGCCAATCCTTTTTATTGTTGAGCTGCTAAGTCGTTCCATTTCTTTTGGCTGTGCTGTGGGGCCATTCTGATTCGCTGGCCGACAGTGAGATTAAACACTGCTCATGATAAACACAGCTGTGGCAGAGGAGGAGCTAAGGAATGTGTTCAGATCCTTCAGAGCTGTGACCTTACTCTTTTTAGTCACAACTTTTCCATGACGTTTCTCTAGACATTTAGTCAGCCCGAACAAGCAGCCAAGTTGAGGCAAAATAACAAAAGATAGAGCTGTTAGGACAAATATTTCCTGAATCATGCAACTTTTTTTTTAGCCATCCATTCCTGTATACAGTATGCAGATACAGTACGTGACAATACAGACAGTTCCAGCATTCGGTTAACTCCGTTAGCCATCAGATCAGTGAAAGCGAGAGTGATATGGAAGTATATTTACGAAAAACAAAAGAAATGCAAGGCAACCTTTGGGAGCGTAGGCGTGGATGTTTAAGAGCAGAATTACATTTGTGTGCAAGCGAGGACAGAATCTTGAGTGTAACAGATGCAGCAGATGCAGAGGAGCATTCAAGAGGCTTTGTGTAACTACATTCGAGATGATCTTAGGTGCTCAGAAGTTGTCAAACAGCTGGAGAAATGATCGGGGCTCACTCTCAAAAATCTGATTCTGCTTTTACCAATCTCTGCATGTGCCTCTCAAATGTCGACTTGCAGACTAAGTAGTGCTTAGTGGTTTAGTTTAGTTTAGTGTGGGCGCCAGGGTAGCACGCCTGGTAGAGCGCGCGCCCATATACAGAGGTTTACTTCTCGACGCAGCGGCCGCGGGTTCGTCTCCGACCCGCGGCCCTTTGCTGGGTGTCGTTTCCCCCCCCTCTCCCCCTTCATGTCTTCAGCTGTCCTACGCAAATAAATGCCTAAAATGCCCCAAAAAGTAACCTTTAAGAATTTGCTCAGTGCTCTCTCAAAGCTTTTGTCGTCAACATACTTCCACAGAGTGTCGCGTGTGCAAGAGAATGAGCAAATCGAAGCAGGAAACCAGGCTGTCACAGTATTCAGCCTGGAGCGGCGGGGTCGGCCCCATGCTGCTCGCTTCCTCTGCTGAGCGGATTAAAGATCACCGAGTTTATTCACATCTTGCATCACTACTGCTGAGAACAGTCCAGCGCCTTCTTGCCTTGCAGTTCTTTACGATACAACACAGACTTATTAAAGACCACATGAAAGAATGAATGAAGCTAGGTTCTCATTTACTTTAAAGACAAAGTGGGCAAAAACGTGTATTGGTACGATTGAAATCTCCAGAACAGCTGATATATGACATACCTGAACACTGAGGTGAGACTGTGTGATATGATCTAAAGCTGGAGCAGCATAAACATAATCTGAGTGTAGAGTAAACAATAAATCCCCACGTCTACATGTGAGATTATTCATATGCACTGAAATGCCAGTTAAGTGTAGGGAATGGCTGTAGAAGAACTGTGCAAGGCTTAAACACTATAAAAGATCTGAGATTACGTCCTCTACATCTCCAGCTAGTGAAGCTTCAGCCTGCTGAAAATGTAATATTTGAATTGTGGGTTGCCTTTAAAAAAAAAAAGGCACAATTATGGGATCAAGAATATATTTTTCACTCAACCAAGCCAACACTACTGTAGATATAGTACAGTACACTGTTCAAAATGCATTCCCAAAATTTCTGCCTGGAGACATGCTGGATTTCAACATCACATTTAAACAGGCTTATGTAAATATTTGGAGATTATATGAAAAGGAAATGAGCTGATGGGTTATTTTTAGAAGGATAGGCTGTTGCACCATATCATGCAAATGTGTCAGACAGCGAGAGCTCGGGTTTTAAAAACAAACGGGGGCTAAAAACTAATGCAGCCCTTTTTTATGAAAGCCTTCTAAATAAACAAAATGTCCCCAGAGCAAATTATATCTGACATCTGGAAGCAACAGAGATGAGTGCATATCCAAATATTTCCCATCTGCAGTGATAGTGTACAAAGAAGCGTTTGACACATTATTCACTCTCTTCCATGTGTTAAAAAAAAAAGTGTGTGAAAATGTGTGTCAGTCGGTAGAGCGGGCGCCCATATAGAGAGGTTTACTCCACGACGCAGCGGGCCCGGGTTCGACACCGACCTGCGGCCCTTTGCTGCATGTCATTCCCCCTCTCTCCCCCCTTTCATTTCTTCAGCTGTCCATGAAAAGAAAGGCCGAAAATGGCCAAAAAATAATCTTAAAAAAAAGAATATCGAATGTCTACCAACCTGGTCCCAGTTGTTTAAGAGCAGCTGGGCAAAAATGGTTGGCCTTGTGAGTCAGAGTTATTACCTCTGCTTCTGTATTGAAACCTACAATTGTAATTTTTTTGTTTGTTATCAGCCACATTTTCTAAATGTTGAACTGGGACAGATGCATGCACAAGTGGTGATAACACACAATGTAATAGGCTTCTTTCAGATTTGTAAGTAAGATGCATACAGTTAGTTTTGCATTGAGCCAAGATTCTGTATCTGGTCTGGAGGAATCATCTAGAGTTTGTCGCACTGAACTCAGCATCCCTCATTAAGAATGCAGTGTTGGATCTGATGTGGCGGCATGCACGGGGGCTGGATGGAGGGCCAAAATGCTCCCTCTCCTCCCCACTGTTGACGCAAAGAGAGAAGCAGTCACTTCCTGCAGTCGCTGTCAAAGAGCTGCCTGTGTCCCAGAGGTTGGGGTGCGTTTGTGTGTGAATGGAAAGAAAACATGCCCTCTAACCTCTTACATCTCCAGTTGCAGTCTGAAGCATTGCCCTATTTCTGCTCTCAGCTGAGCCTGATGAAAAGCTTCACTGAATATTTGCAATACTTGTGGTGCACCCTGGTTCGCCTGCTTCACACAAAGAATTCGTACATGGGGGGTGGGGGGGCTCCAGTAGGGAGTACAGGCTTTATTTTCTGTGTCTGCCGGTTTCCTGTGGGAAATCCTGCAGTACATTACTGGCATACCTGCATATTAAAACAATGTTTCTACAAAAATATAAAATGATCCTGCCCACTCCCACCAGCATGTTTGTGTTGGCAGGTGACAGTTCATCAAGGCTCCTCTTTTCCACGTGCTGCTTCTCCAGCAATGGATGGGTATGTTTTACTTGCTTGTTTGTTTTTTTATAAAACAAGGCTGCAAATAATTATTATTTTCCCTATCAATTAATCTGGCTATTCTTTTTTTGGGGGGGATTTTGTGTTTGGTCTATAAAATGTAGCGGAAAATCAATTTCACAATTGTCCAGAGGCCAAGGTGACGTCTTTGTTTTGTCTTCTGAAAAGTCCAAAGTCCAAACGTTATACATGTTTCTTATCATAAAAGCCTAAAAAAAACAACAACTCTCAACACAACATTTAAGAGGCTGGAACCAGTGATCTGTGATGAACAATGAATTGCTTATTGAAATAGTCTGACTTTGTCATAATATTGTCATACTTTTTATCTGCAGTGAAAGTATATCCAATTGGATTTTATTGTAGTATAATTCAACACCACGTCACAGTGGTGGTCTTTGTGACAGACAAAAGTTTAAAGTAGTTTAAACAGCCACCACAGTGTATTCTAAAAAAGGTACTTAAATGTGCCACGATACACAACTTAAGCGTTCCAGCTAATAATACCACAGCCAGTATGTGTGGTGTTGCTTCTTTGTCTGCCTTCATTTAAAAAAGAAAAAGTCAAATGACAGAGTGCTTTGTGCAATAATTTCAGAGAAGTTTCAGCTAGACAAATAGCATGATAGCATGCAGCCCCTCCCTGACCCTGGGAAGGAACTCAGAATATGACTGCAGGACTTTAAATGAGAGCTCTGACAGCAGAACAATATCACCAAAAACCACTTCACCTAATTACACAGTAGGCTGAGGGGTAAGATTACTGTTTGGTCACAGACTCCGACTGGCTTAGGAGTCCATTTCTTTTTTTGTGTGTTTGAGGGAAAAAGAAACGGAGAGAAATTAAACAGAAGCGTTGCATTTAAAACTAAAATCCGCATTGTGCCAAATTGAAGAGCTGGTTTTGTTTGGACTTATTTACTTTATGAAGTGAACTTTCTATATTATATACATATATATATATATATACATATACATATATATATATATATATATACATATACATATATATATATATATATATACATATATATATATATATATATATATACATACATACATACATACATATATATACATACACATACACACATACACACACACACACACACACACACACACACACACACATATACACACAAAAACAGAACAACAGCTGCTGCATTGTCTTCAAACTGAGTTCAAAGAAGTATCGAAGGAAAAAAACAAATAAAAAAAACAGTACTGTACAAGAAATAAATAACTAAGTAAATACAGATTAAACCCAACACAGTGAAGTCAGAGTCTCTGCAGGAAGGAATGCAGTGGTCTCCAAAGTCTCTGAGGTCATAAGTCAGTTTCTCTAAAAGGGAGAAGAGACGATATGTGACAGCCACATGCCGACCATTGGGACTTGCGGCGCAGACCACCTCAGTAAAACACATTTTTTAGTTAGAAATGAAAGAATTATCAACAGATATACAAGTATGGTTTAACAGATAAAATAATGAGGATAATGTAAACTGTTTACCGATGACCTCCTGAACCACAGAATGAACCTCTTTCCAAAATATCTGGATGCGATCACATGCCCAGAACAGGTGAATAAATGTACCCTTATGTGTTTTACATTTATAACAAAGATTTGACCTGTGGGGAAACATTTTCTGGAGGTAAAATTACATTTTTGATGTTTTTTTTTTTTGTTAAATCCAATACAGGCACACAAGCGCACACTTATGTGTAACTTAAGGTTGATAGGACTGGCAGAGAGAATCCTGCACATTTTGAGGTCATTTCAGTCTCTCAACCGCTTCATCTACACGTCAGCAAAGCTCTCCGCGCCAGACTTGCAAAAAACAGAGATGGAAACAGAAGGGAAGCTTTCAAAAAAGACAGTAAGAAGAACCACAAAAACAGCCAGCTGAGAAACCAATGTAAAGTAAGCCCTGTGAAACCTGAGTGACGGCGGGAGTGAGTGAGAGGGGGTCAGCCAGCAAAAAAAACCACACACACACGACACACAGGACAAAGAAATAACATTAAAAAATCAGTTCCTGTGTCTCATCAGCTGAAAACATGTTTATATAATTCCTGCACGCAGAGACCGTGTAGGTTTACTCAAGGACACGCTCACAGTTTAAACGCTGCCAGTTACATTGTCTGTCATTCATGAGGAATGATTACTAATCCTCGTTCAGGGCTGGAAAACATACTGTTCTGATAAGATAAAAAGGGAGACACGACACACCGAGGCTCTTCTGTCTGCCTCTCCGAACTCTGAGCTACTGAAGCTACAGCACTTTGGTCAACTGTTGTTGTTTTTAAATGTGCTTTATGAATACATTTGGTTTTGGAATTTTGGATTTGGATTGGAAGTTCATGACCAACACTGACAATTCTTTACTGGACAGGAGCTTTATTTTTTTTGGCTTATGCTCCCAGTGAGAAACTTTGATTGGAATGAATGGGGAGGCGTCTTGGAACAGAGTATCCAGGCCCTCGCCTTGAACACATCCATGCATATCCATGCATATGTCCAATACGTCTGTGCAGCATCTCTGCAGGTTGCCTGTTTACCTCACTATAACAAAAATAAGACAGTGCTTCCATGTGTTGTTCGCCAAGCATAGTTACAGCACGGAACTCCCCTCACAACTATAAATGATGTTTTGTACACATGTACAGTACGTGTACAACTGTATGCGTGCGGATTAAGCAAACAGGGCACAATGTGACATTTATTAAAAAGGTTTTAAAAATGATTAAAGGCCACAGCAAACGTCTGGGGGCAGAGGACTATAGTGAAACAGAATAGTATTCTCTACCACTCTTATACTAATCCACTCACCCACTTAATTCATCTTTTGAAACCAATCCCATGTGCTACACTTCCACTCAAACTTCAATTTGGGACTCCTGTGATGTGGGTTTCCTTTACGCTACGCAATATTTTAGCAGCAGTGTTCCCTTTAAAGGGTTATGTGTGTGTCTCTGTCTGTCTGTCAGGGTAAAACAGGAAAATGTGGGCTATTAAAATGTGCAGGCCAAGACAAGCCCTCTCTTGTATGCTGAGCCAAGCTGTTGGTCATTAGAAATAAACAGAGCGCCAATATCTGGTCTGTATGAGATGTGGGGGGTAAAAGCCTTCTTCTTCTTCGTCTTCTGGGTTATGTTTGTGTGGCAGTAAAAGAATAATGCCACCTTCAAAATAAGCAGCCTGCAAAGCTCACTAAAACTAAAAGAACATGTAGCGTAGATTAGACTGGGTGTGATTACAGGTATCAGCCGCTCTGACGTGTGATTTCTACGTGGGTAACATCACATGCTTGACAGACAACAGTCATTACCAGCCATGAAAATAGTGTTTACTTGTAGATTCTGTAGATCTCAGTCCCGGAGGCGTAGGATGCCTCGACATCCACCGACATTACTCACAGTGAGCAGAAGACAAAAGCCTATAAAAGGCTTTTGTGGAGACACAATGATTATCTCTGTGACCCGAGTTTCATAACTCTCAAGCAACCAGCTGTTTGTTCAATGCTGACATTTTGCTCTGTAAGCATTTCCTTTGTTGACACTCCACGCAGTGCTGGGGGAAACATAATAAGCATCTTGTACTTTAAAATTAAGTAAAATACAGGAATACTGCAAGCTAAGCTTGACATCATTTCCATAGTGTAAAAAGGGATTTACACCATGTGTTGGATGGGTGGCACTGCAGATACGGAAATCAGAGGAATAAAGCAAATGTCCTCCCAGCCACAAGATTCCTCTTTCATCTTTAAACATGATGGGTTTTCAGCTATTAAATCTAGAATCATTTAGTAGGAGAAATGTATCTTAGACCCTGTTATTTCAAGAGCAGGTTCTACTGGATCTATTGGAAAGATTCTTATATAAGCTGTTCAAAAAAAGTTAAAAAGTTAAGCCCTTTTACATTCACTAAAGCAGCATTGCACAGGTTAATGTATGCGAACTGCCACTGCAGTAACAGTGGCTTGCGGACATTGGTCTACTTTAGAGCATTTGACTACAGCAAAGTTTATAGTAGCAGTTTTGTCCTGCTCTTTACTGGATTTGGGAAACTTTACCGGGAAAAAAACTTTTGCCAAACTCATTACTTTTCTGGGGAGATGCACATAAGCTTCAGCAGGAATTTCGGCAGAGCTACAATGAGCACAGCAGCACATGAAGGCACATTGCCTCCGCTTTAGTCTCGCACTGCCAGACCAGGGTCTGGCTAGTCTCCACAGCATTCCGGGATGGGAGAAAAATGTGCTCTGGTTTATTGGCATTTCTTTAAACCAATCACAATCTTTGTCTTGGCCGGTGCTAAGCACCGGACAGAGCCACAGAGCCAAGGTGCTGCTGCAAAATAGCCTCTGGAAGGAACTTGTTTTGGTGGAACATGTGTACGTTCAAACGTTGTTTTAGTCGTGGAACAGAAAACTCAGATTGGACAGATAGTCTAGCTAGCTGTCTGGATTTACCCTGCAGAGATCTGAGGAGCAGTTAACCGTAGTCCTCAGAAATCCACCAGAGTTTAGAACGCCAACACAAAGGAAGCGGAAGGTACTGGACATCCGGCAGAAAAGAGGGACATTCGGTGGATTTTCGGCGGCAGCTGAGCAATCCCGAAGGCAAAAGGTTGTGGATATGGACTACCTCAATTCAACCTGATGCAGAAGCACACACCTGTCGACTCACTTTAGCAGTTGTCGTTTACGCTATCCGCCATCTTCTCAGTCAAAAAGTATCGATCTCCGAATGCGATGAACGGCCTCCATAGGAGGAAATGTCACTTATATGAGGCTCCTTTTTCAACTACAAGGTCAATATTGTTTTTTACTAACGACAAAACAACAAATTAATACGTGCATTTATACGGAACTAAGCTTTAGGAGCTTTCCATCTTTACTCTCCTCCCTCGACTTTTTTTGACTGGCTCGATAGACGGCGACCGGAAAAACAACTGCTACAGTGAGTTCTTCAAAACCTCTTTTTAGTAAACTCTGTGTACACAAACAATGTTCTCAATGCTGGATGTGTAGAGCCCCTGGTAATACCTCGAGCAAAGTTTCATGTTGTGTCGAGCCTTCTTAGGGTTTTAAAAATAGCGATTTTGATGCGATCATATATTCACTCTCCTTTTAGCTCTGATTTTGGTCTCCACCAACTCCCGAGGGAAATATCTGTCTCTCTTTAGCTGCCAAATGCTCCACTATGTTCACCAGCTAGTCTCTAACTGCCTGTCTGTCATTTGCTGCTGAGCAGGTAGAGGACAGTGGCTTTTTAAAGCTGCCAGCTGTGGGTGGAAACAACTCCGCTAAACTAAAACAATGAGCTGAAAACACTGAAACGATCCAGAAAGGTAATCATCTATGGGTTTGTCACTATGAACGACCTCTCTCATAAATAGAAGTTTGATCCATTTGTAGACTATGCATATTTATTATAGCAGCTTTAAGTAACATAATAGTAAAGTAATAACACTTTCACTTATATAGGATATTTTAGCAGTACTTCCAGGCCTCAGCGTGCCAGTCCAGGAACTGTTTCCAACAAGCTGAATTCAGGAGCTCTCCTTTTATTTGTTTTCCCATCAGTACCTTGCTTCAACACACTGAGGACAGCACAGCATGCGTCTAACATCCAGCAGGCAGCTGTGATGTGAAACAGTCAGCGGTTTAGCTTTCAGGATCCAAATCCTGGGGACCTCTGGGGGCTCTGAATGCTGATGAACCACCAAAGAGGCAGAGCTGGCCAAAAACCTGACAGACTTCAAAATAAGCCCTGAATACAGCTGCTGAGCCCACGAAATGAAACCCAAACACTTCCAACGCTTTTCACCTGATTGTGTAAACGCATCTTTGTGTGCAGGAACACACGCAGTGTGACTTTTGCTGTGAAGCTTAAGTCCGATTTGATATGGATTGTATTTGTGGCTCCAGTGTCAAACTGGGAACAGCCGTGCATGTGAACAGCATGTGAACATTTGAGCCTCGCTTGTAGAAGGGTTCTAATTTATAAGGGCATTTCCTGAGCTTTCTGCTTTGTGCCGCGCCCCCTTTATTTCAGATACTTTTGTTGCCAGTTTTAACTCCCAGATTAAGACCTCAAACATACCACAAGTACAGTGCAAATACACACCTGCAAGTTGCTAAGACACTATTAGTTTACACACTGTGATAGGATCAGGGTGTGGCCTTGCACCTGCAGCATTTCACCAGAGAAACCGGAGGTCTTTGTCTGCAGCGGTCAAGTTCAGTCAAGTCTCAAAGAGCAGTGGAAAAGGGAGGAGTCAGCCGGTGTTTGCTTTACCTCGGGGTCTAAGGACTGAGCGCCATGTGCTGCTCAGGTAGCTTTGCTTAGTCAGACACATTTCATGAAACATGAGGTACACCTAAAAACGGATTTCCCATTCAAGATGGAACCATTATTTGCACAGCATTGTGAATTCAATACTACAAAAGATAAGAGGTGAAATATTTGCTTCGGCAAACCTAATTGTTCCCAATTACTGATGACATGAATACTGCCACATTACTGATACTCACAGTCTCACATCCAAAAGTCATCTACACCTTAAGCATTAGTCAATACTGCCATAGCTGAGAAATTAGTGTGTGGTAAAAATCAATCTCCATTACCGGTTACATATGTATGAGTAGTCGCACACTTTCCCCCACACTTACTTACTACCTGCCTGTTAAAACGTAGGTATTTCACAAATTGGGGGATCAGTCTGTGGGTGCTAGAATGTGTAAAGCAGTATTACTTTTATACAAAGTTTGGATTATTTTTCAGTAGTAATGAGTCTGGTGTTTGCTCGTGATCTTTGGACTGCCTGGGTGGCTGTCAGCCAAACATTAAGGAAGAACAGACACTAATTACTGCATGTTCAAGTAACGACACATAACACAATAAAGCGAACCACAGCCAGAGATTCAAAACACATTTTACAGAGTCCGTGTTGCAGGAGGAGAGACCCCCAGGCCCTTTTTACTCCTGAAAAAAGCAGCTCACATCAAGGGCGTAAATCCCAGGGGGGTCAGGACCCCCCCCCCCAGCTAAGGTTTGTCCCCCCCCTAGATATATCATTAAAACAATGCTGTGTATTGTAAATAACATAATGATGTATACTTAAAATATCTGTGTAAGCAGAAAAACAATACAAACCCCCAAAAATGCTTTTTAAGTTTAGAAACATTTTGAGTCCCCCCTCCCTTGCCTCACAGTGGTTTGGTCCACTGCGTGCTGTAGGATCTGCACTAGACTCACAGTCACATCGGTAGTGACAGGTATGTAGTAAGTAGGCGGTTCAAGGCTGTTTTATTCACATTAAACATCGGATGAAGTTTTTCTTTTCTCAAATAGAAATGATGCTGAGGAATTAATGAATTAGTCATGACAAAAAAGTTCGCTATGTTAGTGTAATATAAAGTAACGTTACCTAGCTTGTTTAATAGCTTGTTGGATAGAAATGCACCCACTACAACTAACGTTACCACGGCGATAAGCCTAACGTTATGTGTGTGAACTGATACGAGGGTTAATATTGAAGATCTACGGTTGTGTTTTGCTGACTATGAAGTTAAGTGGCTGATCAGTTAAATATATATCCTCTGTCCCAGAAGAAACCTAATATTTATGTGGAGGACGCAAGATCATTTTATAATTATAATATGACCACATGGTGAACCTATGAAACTAACTCATAGACATCTGACGTTAAAGATTTGTGTTGTTAAAAATGACAGCGAAAAGAAAAACAGACATAAGATCCTTTTTCAGTAGGCTTACACCTAAACGCCAAGTAAGTACAATAAGTCCTCATATCAAGACAATTCGGTAACGTCTTTATAAGAATGGGTGCTTATGGAAATACTAACGTCACTATGTCACAGGCAAAGGAGACAGAAAAAACTGAGGAACAGGGAGACCAGGGACATTCAGGTGTAGAGTCTCAGGGAGACCAGGGACATTCAGGTGTAAAGTCTCATGGAGACCAGGGACAGTCAGGTGTAAAGTCTCATGGAGACCAGGGACATTCAGGTGTAAAGTCTCAGGGAGACCAGGGACAGTCAGGTGTAGAGTCTCAGGGAGACCAGGGACAGACAGGTGTAGAGTCTCAGGTAAGTGTGTTGAGCTCAGTTCATATATTTGGAGGTGTGTGGCTGTCAGGGTTAGCAGATGAGCTTTATATGGGGACACTTTTTCAAAATAAGTCATTATGTTTTAAGGTATTTTTGTGGCTTGATTGTAAACAACTTAAAAATAAATACATGGTTTTAAAGAAGAATATTTCGTTCAAATTAGTCAGCTTTTTTATTGAATCAAGAGAAACGCTGAAAAGAAGGATAATGGTACAGTCCCCACTAATTATAGTATTAAGGCTTTCCTCTGTGTACACGTCCTCTACGAGTATAATTGTGGCTGTATTATTTGTGTCCTCTTTAAAAATTGCTCTTCAGAAATTTTATGTTTATTGTTCCCCCCCCTACTGTTAGATCAGATTTACGCCCATGGCTCACATACAACCAGGCATGACTGGGGAATCTGAAGACTTGGATCTGTTAAGTAAATCATTTCATGTCCATTTTGTAGTGGCGGCCCGCCATGGCAGAATTTCTGCTGCCACGGTATCAGAAATAGGACAGACCTGCCCCCACTGCTAAAAAAAAATCCTAAAGGAAACACAACCATTGCAACATGTATCAAAACTGATTTACTTATACAGTATTTCAACCTCTAATATATTGACGTTTATATGTTCTAAGATGTTCAGTAACATTAGCATAAAAGTCCGCTAGCCGCATGCTAACGCTCACAACAGCATTATTGTGCTCACATGTATACCCACGTACTACTCTATATGATAATTATTGGAGTGCTCACAATGGCTGTGAGTTACTGTCTCTAAGATTACAGCAGTTTCATTTAACATGGAGCTGATGCTATTTAGTTATAAAAGGCTAGCTAATTCAATTGAAGTTACAGTGTACACTACTAGCATGTCCTAGCTTTGCTATTCCCTGGTCCCTTTTACAAAATATATATTTATTAGGGCTGTCAAACGATTTTTTTTTTTTAATCACGATTAATCGCCAAATTTCTATAGTTAATCACGATTAATCACGTTTTATTACATGAAAATGTTTTTATTATTTAGCATTTCAGAACTGTTAAGTACAGATTAACAATGGAAAGCAATTCTTACCAGTGTATCTTAATTGAGAATCAAATGAATGCAAAGTAAGTTACTTTTTGAACTTGACTTTAAGATTTGTATTGGTTTATTTTTGATTTACTGTTAACAAAAGAAACGTGTGAATCTGTCATTATTGGACAATTCCTCCAAGTACCTAACCTAACTGAGATGTAACACTAACACTTTGCTTATACAGTACAAACAAAATGGTCCAAAAAACGGATGCCACAGCAGGACATTTGTAACCTTTACATTTTTCTAATAAGGAATGTAGCAATTCTCCTGGACAGAAAAGGGGGTGGACAATGTCCCAAATGACAAAAACAGTCAACAAAACGATATAAACAACACAGTCCTAAAACCGTATGCTGATATACATAGTATATGTAATATAGTAACTCCTAAATAATGTTGATTACTCACTGATGTCCAGCGATCACTGGTTAATGAGACAGTGTTTGCACTCTGCAGCAGTTCCAGTTGGGCTGCTTTCTCCGTGTCGTACAGGCTGTGTACGTGTGAAACTACTGTCCCCCTCGACAACTTTTTAAAAGTAAACTTTCCGTTCAGAATCTTGTCCACTCAAAACGTAACGTTAGCCTACTACTCTTTGGCCGGCTCGCAAGCCCAAACGAATGCAGGCGTGCCTGTTGTTTTGTTTCCAGTCTAGCTAGATCCGGTGTGGTGTTGTAGTTTTTCTAATGTTACTAATTGTTGCAACAGCATGTGAAAAAAAAACTACAAAAGTTTGCTTGGCCAAAAAGAACGTTAATCTCGCGATAAAAAAAATTGAGGCCGTTAAAATGGGTTTGCGTCAACGCCGTTAATAACGCGTTTAACTGACAGCACTAATATTTATTTGAAGGTAGCCAATGCTTCTTTTATAGATTTGGATGGATATTAACAGTAACTATCAGATTGAATCGTATCTCATCGTATCGCACCGAATCGCTTCATATTGAAACCTGAACCTTATCGTCCTATGAGGGAGAGATGCACACCCCTAATAAACAGGGATGTACCTCTATCTAATAGACAAGCTACAAAAAAGCAGAACTGCCACTGTGAAAACAACACATTATTTCATTCAAACTTGAGGGGGACAAACAAGACACTTCCTGGCTCTGACGAGGACAAAACAAGATACTTTTATCGTAAGACAGTATCTTTAGTTCAGATGACAATGATGACAGAACCTGCTTCCCAAAAATGAATAATACAACATCTTGAATGTCACATTGGTTAACTGAAGTGCAGAGTTTTCGCTCATCTTTTACAGACAGTCCCATGTGTGATGCTTTACAACAGAAGATTTTAATTGTGGTTGACTCCTAAAGGAAGTAAGACCCGATTAAGTTCACTAAAAAAGCTCATGCTCATGAATTTCTGAAGTCCAGTGGCAGCAATAAGCTTCACAACAACAAAACGTCTTGTTCTAATGAAGAACTGATATTTTTCCTGGAACGGGAAAGTTTGCTGGATTTAACTAGGACACTGTGTTCTAACGTTGAGATCCTTTTCTCTTTATAACAACAAAAATATGAGAAATATTTTCCAGTGACAGCAGTTCTGGGCTGAGGCTGCTCATATTCTCCTTAACGTTGTTCAGGAGTATTACCTGTGTTTCAACATGTCGGCTACGATAACACCTTGAACCTCTCTATTTCACCTGCACGGTCCCTTCCTGTCAGAATGTTTTCTAAAGCTAAGAAAAGTTTGTCTCTGGTTTTAAACGGACGAGTCCTTAGAATAGACCACTTAAACCAAAAAGGCACTCTGGGCCTGAAGAGGACTTGTTTCCTTCAGCGAAGCATAGTTCCAGTAATGCTCGGCACAAACACCAATAAACACACGTTCCCATTTACCCTATAAAAAAGGAGACACTGACATGCATGCATACACATGGAGTACATGTACACACACACACACACAGCTTTGGGACAGCAGTTTTATTTATGGGGTAAAAGAGGGTTTGTGCAAGTCTGGAATTAAAGCCACGCTATTTCTGGCAACTGGAGACTGCTGAGGGCTTAGATCATTATTTTGAACCAGCTGCAGAGTCTGCAGAGGAGATGTGGGTCAGGGGGGCAGGAGGGCAGGAGGGCGAGGAAGTCAGGACTTAACTGAAGCATCGTTGCAAACACACAGGAGAGAGGAAACCGAACAACACAGCCCGATAATGTACTTATAGAGTAGATGAAGTAAAAAGACATCTGATAAATAAGCTGATATTTCTCCAACATTTTTGCCGATGACCCCGTTCAATTTGGTCGTGAAAAGATACGTCCTGAGGAAGTATATTCGATAACACTTTACTTGAAGGTATCTACATAAGACATAAAAACACATGACACTTTCATGACACATGTCATGACCCTAACTTGTCACGACAAAAACAGAATGACACTTAATGACAGAAGCGTTAGGTCATAAACGTTCATGACTCGTTTATAATGTTTATGACACGCTCATGACAGTGTCATGTCACTCTTATGTAGATACCTTCAAGTAAAGCGTAACAGTATTTTCTACAGCTGAACAAGACACTTTATAATCAAAGATGATACTAACAGTAAAAGGGACTGCAGATGAAAATTAGCCTGCATGGCTAAATCTGGCACATTTACATGTTGGACACTGTGCTCATGTTGATAAATGTACGCTGTCCCTTTTAAATAAAGAAATCTAAAAAATCTAAATATGAATCAGTGCGTTTACATGCACAGCAGTAACCGGGTTATGGTCTTACCCCGGTTAAGTGAATAACCGGGTTATGCCAGTTCTTCCCGTAAACATGAGCAGGAAAGAATGGAAGGAAGGATGAGAGTAACTCTACCTGGGGATCAGTAGGTGGCGCTTGTCGGAATAAGGCTTTTTCTTCGAGTTGACAACTTGGAAAGCAACAAAAAAAAAAAAAGTGTCTCTTCGTCCGTCCAGACACGGGTCTTCTTGATAGTACTTGCGATGGCAAAGTCCTCAGTGGGTTTGAAGCTTGTGTTGTTGCTGTTGTTTTTGGCGCTGTTGCTTCTAGCTGCTCTCTTCTATTTCCAGGTCAAAGCCCACTGCAGCAGAGTGCGAATGGGCAGTTGTAACCTACGGAGCATGTGCAGACGCGTAACCTGAGCTTACCCCGGTGTATTACATGCACGAATAAAGGAGTAATCTAGGTCTGTTAACTGATTTTAGCTGGGGTAAAAAAAATGGCGTGTGAGAAAGCGGGGTATTGCCTTAACCTGAATATAATTAGGTTTTTAAACTGCATGTAAACAAACTGGCCGCTGTCCTGTAAAAAACATGTATGTCCACAATGTCAACTTTTCATGCGTGAAGGAAAACCGCCCTGCTGTTAGCTGTGTGACAATTAAACTAAATCATGAAATAACTCAAATAAAAAATAAATAAATTTGAAACTAGAATTAACATTAAAAAAAATCCTCCTGTAGAACATTTATGTCCTACAGTTGCTGTGTTCATATCTGCACATATACGTTGATACTGGTCTGATCTGTAAAAAGCAAGAAATGGCCAATAATATCTGTCTGTAGATATATGTCAGGTGCTAAAAAGAGAGCCAGTGACTCGTCCTCGCATGAGTAAGAGAAACATAATAGACACAAACAAATATTGGCGACTAAATGAGCATGTTGACAATATATCAGGTTATTTTTATCGTCGCAATATACACATAGCGAAAGGCTGCGACACATCGCTACAGACACAAAACAGATTTTTTTTGTTTTAGGTGAAAGAAAATATCAGTAGAAAACTGCACATTAAAATGTAACGGTCATTCTTTTTTAGTGCTGGCTTTTTTTTATTCAATTCAATGGTCAATTTGTTCAATAAAAGAAATGATTTCCTTTCATTTGTTTTAAATTCAATGTGTTGTATTTTAGCAGAATACTGAAAGCAGCAGAAATGCAGAACTGAGCACACTTTAATATCGGTTTACATATTTATCGCAAGTAACATCGTTATCGCGATATTCTACAACGTTATCGCATACTTTCCTCATCTCGTGCAGCCCTAATGTTGACCTACATACAAACACTTTTAAATCAGGTCATCGCACAAATCTCGACAGTGTCCATACATCACACGGCAGTCTGCACGTCATTCACCTTAAAGATCCTGCTCAGAGAGCGTCGGAGCTCCACAGACAGATACAGACAGAAACACTAGAACAGATGGCTGTGTAGATACTGAGGGTAAGATTACCGGAACATTCAGAGACAGTCGTCCAACACAGATCGTCTGACCCCAGATACAGTACATCCTCTTGCCAGCTTCCTGCTCCCAGCTCTTCCACATTAGGGGTGCATGATAAATTGACTCAATATCGTTATCACGAGATCACGTTGCGCAATATTATATCGAAGGTGTTGCGATAAGTATGTAATATTTTGTTTATTTTGTGGAGCGCTGCGTCCCGTCCGTTGGCTGTGTGGCTTAGTTGTGTTCGATTAAGGGCCCGCTTGAAACGCTGTAATGGTCATCATTTCATTGGCCAGTTACCGTGCCACTTGTTAGTGCACGTCAGCGCACGGGTCCACTACGGGACAAACCCTATGGAGCGTACCACGTGTGAGCATATTTCGACAGAGTGACAGTGTAACAAAACGGAACGAATCAGAGAAGCTGTGAAGTTGTGTCCTGTTCTCTTTATTTATATATTTTATACTGTCCAACCAGTAGAACATGTCCTGTTCTCTTTATTTATATATTTTATACTGTCCAACCAGTAGAACATGTCCTGTTCTGTAGACATGGTCCTTATTATTGGACCTTATTATATTATTATATGTTGGACCAGTCCAATATGACAGTCAGTTGAAGTAAACCTTGTGTTGTAAGAAAACTTGTTTAATTTGTTATGAATCTATTTTGATGCGTTTTCCCATAAACTTTTGTATTTTTATTTGTCATTTCTTCACTTTCCTGGAGAACGAGCGGAAAGCTGAAAGGAACATCGCGACTGTTGTGTGGAATACGGTTGGGGGGGGGGGGAAGGCACTACGTAACGCTGGCTTTTCAGTGTCTATTATTCCGCTAAGAGTAAACTCAATAAAAAGCCATTTGCCAACACTAAATATCAAACAAAAGCCAGACACTATATAGTATTAAGTTACTGTGAGATGTAGCCTACAGTCACCACTTCTAACCAGAGGCAGAACATAAAGTAATCTCAGAGATTATTCCTTCACAGCGCGGTGCAAGGCGAGAAAATCTCAGAGCTGAACCGGGCACTTTTCATCAGACTCACCCCGGGTCGGGTTAATTAAGTCTACTGCTAACTTATTTGCTGATTAGCTCTCATAACGGGCCAGGTGGGTATAGCGCACTGCCATGAGTCCATGACGCTAATGTCTGAGTACTCCACATTTTCATTGTGATATTTTGTGATTAAATTCTGAATCTGCCACGTTCTCTGTCAGGTAAATTTAGTAGTACAATTACTTCCTCTGATGGACAAGTACACTGTAAGTCAGGAGTAGGCTATACAGTGTTAAGTGGTTTGGGGGTCCTTCTGTAAGTAATTACGGGGTACAATTTGGTTTTGAAGAGTTCTACAAGCAGAAATACCACAGGCCGAGCAATCGGCCCCGTTCCAAACGGGCACATTTTCAACGGGCACTGTACTAGTTACTTAGAATCAATGATGGGGGAGACAGAAACTACGCACTGTAGCTTTAACTGATAGTAACCTAAAAGCACAAGCTGATCGATAGGAGTGAATAGACTGACCTGCAGAGAGAGAGTCATATTCTCCGTACCAGTACAACTCATGTTGCCAAGACAATTGAAAAAATAATAATAATAAAGTGCCACCGTTTTGTCTTTACACGTGACAAGCATTTGCTGAGTCTTGCAGTCGAGCTCCTGGTGCACCAGAATAAAAGTCAAAGTAGTAGTTGCCAAGTCATGACTACTACAAGAAATATCACACGTTCAACAACCTGATCTGCCGATGTGACCGTGGCTGCACTCTCCAACCAGCATTTCAGATTCACAGGCTGATAGCTACACCTCAGTGCACTCCACGGGGAAAACTCCTTTCAGACATTCAAGGAGACGAAGAGTGATTTAAAAAAGAAGAAAAAACACCACTGAGGATAGCATGCCAGCTGATTTCCTCTTTACTAAAAACCTGCTGGGCCTTTAGGCAGTTTATCAACACTCCTGATTTTCCCAGACATAAGACTGCAAATGAGCAGCTCTCAGCCAAGTGTGACCAACCCAGGTGGAGCGCAATACTGTTAACAAGATATTTTTGCTTGCTTAGGGGCTCGAAACAGACCTTAATAGTATTTCCTGTGTGTTTTCTTAGGAACGTGCGGGCACAGAGTAGTTTTTACAGCATACCTTTAACACAGGGCACGCCACAATAATTAACTGACAGATTGGGAGGAAAGTGTGGAGGAGGCGTACCGTTCATGGTATCATTAGGAACTCATTACGGCTCCACACTGGGCAACCACGCTGAGAAAGGAGTAGAGAAGAGTAGAGCGGCAGAAGGTAGTGGACTGTTAAGTTTTAATGACTGCTTGTCGATGATCGGCACAAACAATCCATTCTGCATCTGTGCATTCAGCGTGTCCAGCCTTGCTGCTGACTAAACGAAAGACTTCCGTTTCTACTGGGTATAGATAAATAAAGGCAGGCATTGTGTTAGGGGATTGCACCAAAGCTGGCCCCTCTCTCACAAAGCGCTCTCTGTGGTTTCACAGGAACAGCCATTGGCTTTGGGATGAGCCAGTGAGCCCCTCCCCTTCCTCCAGGCTAGAGGTCTCGCGCCACAACTTGGACCCGATGTTCTGGGAACACAACAGTTTGGCCTGTTTGGTAGAGCAGGAGCAGATACTCTGTATGAAAAAGGCAGGTTTGGCTCAGAGTCTCTTTGGGCATCAGAGTAAAGCAGGGACGGCTCAGTGAGAGGAAGAGGATTAATGGTTGGTATCAGCACACGAATCCCTGATTAATAGAGCATATTTATGCCTCACAATGGCAAAATTTACATAATTAAAGGCCACAGGGCTTCGGCTCAAAGCTTTGAGAGTAACTGTACAATCTCAGTGAGTATGTTTACATGCACACCAATATTACACTATAATTCCAAATATAGAAAAATATTCTGAATTTTGATACAGGTCATAAACAGCATATTCCGTTTGGATATTCCAAAAATGTCCTTTTTCCGAATTTAGCATTTTTCGATTAAGACGTGGGAAATGCCAGTATTATTCAGGTTTTAGAGGCATTCTTTGGCCTCTTGACAGTTTACGGTTAGCTCTGTGCGTTGCTATGGTTGTTGGACACAAACCAAACAGTTTGGCAAGGCTGCGGTAGAGATGCATACCGAAAAGAGAAGAAGGAGAAACACAGCTACTTTTAAACATTATGAAAGACTTGGATATCAACAGGTTTTTGGTTATGCACAAACATCGCAACGCCGACCTTTTCAAGAAGGTGGTTGAAGGAATAAATAAGGGAGGCTGTGTTCACACGGTCTAACAAGTCCGCCAACGGTGGAAAGCTTTGAAAAATTGTTGCACTGCTACATGTAAACTGGAATACTGGTGGAATATTCACTTCCATTTGCCATGAAAACAGCTTGGTCGGAATATCGTCTTTTTCGGAATATCATGGGCATGTGCATGTAAACGTAGTCAGGGTTGTTGGTTTTGGTCGTACATCTCTTGTGCTAAATTTGTCTCATACTGTGTTTACTTCAATCTATTTTCCAGCAAACAAAAGCAAAGTGAAAAAGTCTTTCCCCCTCTCTCAGGTCCTCCATCATTCCAAGACAAGTATCAAACCAAACCAAGCCCTCCGAGGCAGACACAAAACACGACAAAAACTGCTCAACATCTGAACAACTACTATTGCAGCTGCTCCTCTGAGCTCCTTTAGGGAGCTAAGCCAGCAGCCCTGCAGGTGACTCTTTCAGCTCAAAAATAAAAGCTGGGTTTGGTTGCAGAGGAGTCAGGAGAGGGCCAAACCACCAAGACACACCCAGAGCAGGTATGGGAATGTGACTCAACACCATGAATGTGCATTATATTTAACCATAACCCACAACAAGCAGCAGATCTAAAGAGTTTACAGTGTGTTTGATGTCAGCTTGTATTCTCATTAAGTTCAATACCCAGAGAGGTGCGGTGTCTCAACAGCTGTGGTTCAAACCACCACCTCACTACAAGCACAAGAAATCAAACACAAGGATTCTCTTAACGTCGCCCTGGCAGCTGAATTCAAATACACAACTCAGGCCAACTCAGCTTCAGTGGTATAGAATGTAGACAAATCTGTGGATGATGGTCCTACCTGAGCAGAGGACGCCTTTGTGTCTGGCACAGGAGAAGTCGTCACACTCGCAGTAGCTGCCGTAAATCTTGCCAAACTCCGACTCATAGCACAGACACTGGTTGCAGCTGCACTCTCCTCGCCCGCTGCAGATCTGCTTGCCCTCGGCTTCCCGGCAGGCGCTGAGGTACATGCTGCTGGCTTCGCCCTCCTGGCACTCGCAGCGGGCGCCCAGGTAGCCCGGCTCACAGTGACATGTCCCACAGTTATACGTACCTGCAAGAGGCAAGAGTTACTTTCTTTTGCTGGCTGATTTGAGGCATGACTTTCACGTCCAGGTATACTGTATTTGTTCATTTATTCTGCAGGATTATTCAGCTACACATATCAACTTCTATTGATTAGAGACGTTGAGTAGACACAGAAACTACACTGGTTGAGATTTTAACAAAATATGTGTGTGTGTGTGTGTGTGTGTGTTAAGTGTTGAGATGTGTCCTGAGAGGGTGAAACAGATGTTATGTGATGATAGCATGTTGATGTACCTGTCATAAAAAAAAAGTGTTAAAACATGAACGTATGGACTGCACTGGTGGAGCTGTCCTGTCTATTGGCATTTTTCTATTACATGGTACCTGCTTGACCCGCCTCGACTCTACTCGCCTTTTTTGGTTTTCCGTTAGCTATACACTAGCTAACAGGTACTTTTTTTAGTATCACCTCCGTCCAGGTTCCAAGCGAGCTGAGGCGATACCAAAAGGTGACGTGAAAACCTGCAGACTACTGATTGGTCGGAGAGAATCGTCACTAATCACTGTGTCGTCATTGCTAGCGACAGGCGGGGGTGTCCTGAACAAACCCGCCATTTTTAACAAAATGTGTCTTCTGGCTGTGGCAACAACAACACAAGCTTCGACGTTGTGTGTGTCTGTGTGTGTGTGTCGCATTAGGTCTAGAGATGAGACGATACCGATATCGGTATCGTCTCATCTCTAGACCTAACGCGATACTGCCTAAAACGCTGGTATCGGTATCAGGAAGTACTGGGGTTTATGCACCGATCCGATACCACGTAATAAAGCCCTAAAGAAAAATCAACGTTAAAGTAGTTTATGTTCTTTTTCCGTTTTAACTGACTGTCAAACTGCAGAATAAAAGAAGTTCTGGGACGTTCATCGTTTGTGTTTGTTCATGTTTCACAAAGAGTTTAACCTGAGCCAGACCGACAACAAAAGATAGAAATAATATCACATCCATACAGGGATAGTAGTATACAGTTGTTAAAACATAATAAAATATATGACACACTGGTATCGGATCAGTACTCGGTATCGGCCGATACGCAAGTTCAGGTATCGGAATCGGGAAGCAAAAAATGGTATCGGACCATCTCTAGTTAGGTCACGGCAGTTTCCTGCGGTGTTGCTGTGACGACCAGCCACGCTCGCCTCACGCATGAGGCGGTACTAAATCTGCAATGGAAAATGGAGGACCGGGCACCGCGGCCGAGTCGAGTTGAGCCGAGCAGAGCTGGTACTAGCAGCGGGTAAGCGCCGTATGTGTCTGTCCTTGTCCTATGTGTGAATTTTGTTATCATACGAGTTGTCTTTTTGTCTTATAATTTCCTATTCTGCATTGTTTATGATGTACTGTAATGTGCATATTAATTATTGCATTGTCCCATTATAAAGAGAGTTGTAAGGACCTCAGGAAGAATACGCAATGCAGGAGCCAATGAAGATCCCAAACAAACAAACTTCCTTCCATTTCTAGCTGTTTTGCTCATTTCAAGCCTTCTACAGAGTACAGTAGTTCCCAAATCTGAAATGTTTCCAGTCAGATTATAGTGTTTTGTGTCTTGCCCCCTTGCACTTGGTTTTGATTTTCCCAGTTAGTCATTGAAGGCACCCACTACATCTCTAAATGTGTACAGAAATAATTGAATGTTCTCCTGCATAAAAGCGGTATGATAACTGATATAAACGTAATACCTACTGTATGTCAAATATCTTAAAGTATAGCTTAAAAGTTTAAAAATATGGTTAGAGTATATTTTTGGCTTTTATGGCCATCATTATCTCAACAACAACCACAAGTCAGAGCCTCTCCATAATCATGCCCAAGAAAGTAGTCAATTTATGGGGTAAAAGTAGGAGTTTTTAGTTTAGTTACTGAAGACAAAGTATCAGGTCCGACATCACTGATTGAGGTGTTCAACCTTTCTTGAAGGTTTTCAACCTACACGAAGCACAAGTTTTCTCTCCTGTGTGATTAACAAAGCTCATGTTTTTTTTTTTTACAGGAGCTGATTTTCACATGGATTTTTATGTCGCCTTGCCTTCAAAATTGTTGCGTTTCCTGCTGTAAGACAATGTTGATCCCTGCAATTTAATTAACATTAAACATAAATAGAAAAGAGAGAATCTATGAAGGGAAAAGGCAAATTAGCTGCTAATTATATACCAGAGTCTAACGGCCGAAATACATGGGGCACGGACACGTCACGTAGGCGGAGCAGGGTTGTTTTTTTTACATGCAAGGCAGACTCCGTCGTTGTAGTGTGTGGTTGCTGCCAGCTCCACTGTGTGCATATTGAGTTTTGCAAAGTCATAATTTGTTGGTTATGCAGGTTTTGGAAGCATAGGCTATATTAAAAAGGTGCTCTAAGCGATGTTGGGTGATGTTACTTCTTGTTGACGTTCAAAGTATTGTCAAACAAAACGGAGGCTAGCTCGCCCCTCCCTCCTCCTCATCCCGTCCCCTCTCCCTGCCTTCCATGCAGGAGCGTTTGTGGAGCCTGGGCTGTCTACAGAGACCGCGGTTTTTACAGTATGTTCAGGGGACAGGCAGCTAGCGGGTAGTGAGGACAAAAAAAGCTGTAGCCTAAAAAACGCTCGACATCGCTTAGAGCGCCTTTAACTGGTACTGCGTTGATTAACTGGATCATTTTAAAAGGGAACTTTTCCCGCTTCGGTCCCCCTACAGGTTGGAAGCGGAACTGTCCATTACATTACATTACGCAAGTTTGCCAGATCGGGTAGCGGATCTGTAGTTCGAGTGAACTGGACGATGTGATGTAATGGACAATTCCGCTTCCAACCTGTAGAGGTACCGAAGCGGGAAAAGGTCCCTACACATTGATTTGATTAATTTGTTTTAATATGAAATGTAAAAACACCCACAAGGTTGCACTGCTGTGTCGCATTGTTGCTGGTACAATGAGGTCTTTATTTTAATCATTTTTAAACAGATTGTACTTTTTTTTTTACACAGTTCTAAGTAGTTTATCGTGTTCAAACATTTAGCTCCCTGTAAATCCATGTGAAATGTCCATAAATATGGAAAAGTGGAATGCCAGATGAGCTACTGTACCTATGGAGCTGCAGATGCTGCTGTTGGTTTGTGCGGTCCGGCTGCAGCCGCAGTCGCACTGATAATCCACAGACACCTCCAAACGCTCTTTGAACCCCACCGGCTTGATGGTGAAGCTCTGGTCGGTGCCGCGGGGAGGGCAGCTCCTCGCCTCCACGCTCACGTTGAACGATACCTGCAAAGATGTTTAGATTGGGTGTGTGAATCTTCACCGGTCTCACGATTTGATTGAATTACAATTAATCCGGTCAACGATTCGAATTCAATATCACAATGCACACGATGGCGTCACCTCCTCGATATTACCATCATATATTGCTACACATGGTTTTCATCAACAAATTCAATGTAGAAAAATCCCCTTTTTATTGTACCTGCTCTTAAAAAAAAAAAAAGAATCTTCCTGCTTAGCTCTTCACTTAAAGGCTCTATCTCGACATTTCTAGAGACATGGAACCCTTTCCTAGAACTCGTTGAGTCCCTCAGCTTATCTCCTGACTTGGAGGAGGACTGAGTTCCTTCGAGACTGTTCCACTTGACGTACAGACGTATTTATTTATTTTTTATTTGTATCTTTTGGATGTTGTATGTCCTTACTGGTATGTATTTGTCTGTGTGCATGTGTCTGTGTCGTCTGTCCCTGTCTGGTTTGGACCTGATGTGGGTTGGTTTGCGGGTGGGTAAGGGACTTAAGGGGAATTGACATACTGTCTCAATTATGCTTCGTTCACCAGGGCCTCTGCTGTACTGCTGCTCGATATGAGGAAAATATCTAATTGCGATTATTTTTGACTGATATTGCGATTGAGATACGATTCCCGATTTTGTAGGGAACGATCATTTTTGTATCCTTATTCTCATTTTCATTGAAAAATGTTAAAATTTTAAAAATGTAAAATGATTATAGTGATTTTTGCGAGGATCTGTGCCAATGTTTTCTGTAGGATAGGATTTGTAGACTGGGACTTCTCTGCAGCACCACAATACTTAATTCAGAATGGTTTGAAACATTTCTTTAACGAATATTGTGTTTTTCGAACACGATATACTTTATTTTTAAACACATTGCACACTTGCAGGAAGAGGGATTTCTAAACTCCACTTTCTTTCCTTGACGACTCATACAAAAAAAAAAACTGCTCATACCGCAGGAACGGTATGGCGGAACGTTTGAGTGGTTTTGAAAACGTGGTATACCTTGAAACCGTTAACCCGGCCCATGCCTAGTCTGAACACAGCAGACAAAAGGGCAAAACACAAAAATGTTGCAGTTATGGTCTGTCACTGCATCGAGGCAAAATCGTCCAGGGCCGCATCGCGTTGCATTGATGTAGCAATTCATTTCAACACCCCTAATTTTGATGGTATGATTAGAAATAAAAATACACAAAATACCGGCACTGATGGAGAAAGGATAGCGACTTCCTGTTTGTAGAATGAGAAGGGTTCAGGTCAAGTTCAGATGATTTGAGATATGGAGTTGGCTTGTATACAATAGAAACATCACACAGCCTCTAAACCACAATTTTTCAACCACCTCGAGTCTCCATATTACTAAGTGACCTGATCCCACCCTACACCTTTTAAGGTGAGCAAACACAGCTACTATACAAATACCAGGCAGTTGCTAGCTAGCCTGTGGACATGAACTACATGACTCTGTGATGTTTTCTTTACACCAGTGGGCTTATTTCACCCAAAGATGACTATACAGAGTGCTGTGTGTGTGTCTGTGCAGAAAGTGGGACATGACACTATAGCTACACCCATCTGATTGCTCAGAGGAAGGAAGGAAGTCTTGACAAGAGGAGAAACCCAAACCCTAGCTGTTATTTTCTGTCCCAACATGAGCACGTTTGTCTGGTATTTTCCTCATATTTACTCAATCCCAGCAGCCGTCCTCAACACTGTCTGTTCTAGGGGTCGACCAGCGATTAAGGGGCGCTATGGAGTTTTGGCAATTTCTTCACCGTTTTCTCGCTTTTTGCTCCCAGGTTTCTCTATAGAGCGCCACCTACATCTTCGGAATATATATATTTGGCAACACTGTCGTAAAAACTCGTTGGTGACTCTCCCCCCTCCCATCTTCTCCCTCTGGTCATGTGCATTTGTTTTCAAAGAAGCCGGCAAACGCACAGATCCATGTCCACTGAGGTTTTTCTCGAAACATTACCCTTCTCTTCCGGGTCCGTTACATTATTCTTTTTTCCTACAATGGCCTTAGAACGCTGACGGAGCAGAAGCAACTTGCGTTTGCCAACATCAAGCTGACAAGAAACTCTGTGGCAGATAAAGTTTCTGATCAATGTTGCAAGGGTGGTTTTTCTGCTCACAGGCGCTAGGGGGAAGCGAGACGGCCACCATTCAACCCGAAAAAAGTCATATAACCATTCCATTGACTCCGATGCGGTTCAGTTAAGGAAAATTAAGCTAAAAACTGCACAGTTCCCCTTTAATGGGACCGATAAAGGATATTTGGACCCGATAATAATTAATAAGTTCAATAACTTTAATGTTTCTGAAGCTCTGTCATTTTTCATACAATGGTCTTAAATGACCTGTAAGAAAACGAGACTAAAAGTTAAAAGAATGCTATTTTTTATATAGTTTTCTAGTAAGACATCTGCCCGGGTTTGATTTTTCCCGCGAAATCACAGAATGTTTTGCGGCAGGTAGACGGCGCTACAGGAACACATTCTGACGGGTCACAGATTTCTTTTTAACACCGGAAAAGCCTGTGTTAGTATCCAGCCTTTTGAGCCAGGTAAAAGGTAGCAAGAGATGTCTTTATGTAGGCCTAATTGTATTTTAATGTTGTTATTTTACAAGTTATCTGCTGTAGTTATGGCTGATACTGGGGCAGGGCCATCACAGGAAAGAAGAACATTAAAGCGAAGAACAACTAAAAGCTGAAAGTGAAAGACGCGAGTCACACTAAGGCCCTGTTTACACGTAGACATTTCCCTTCGTTTGTGCCCTCCGTTTACACGCAAACGGAGAATTCGCCTCTGAAAACGAGTCTTTCTAAAAACTCCGGCCAGAGTGGATATTTTTGAGATCTTCGTTTGCACGTTTGCATGTAAACTGAGACAAACGGAGGTTTAGGCAGCCGAGAGAGAGAAAGAGAAAGTGATTCGTTGCTGTTGTTGCTATTTTCGAGATTCTGATTGGCTAACGTGGGCTTGAGCTTCTTGTTACACTGCCACCTACAGGTCTGGCATGCTCTTGACGCCATTAATGGCATATATACACGGGTACATGTAAACGAACACTTTTCTAAAAACTGACAGCTGTGCATGATGTTATTTTTTTTAAACGGAGAGGTTGAAATGTCCATTTATGAAAATAGCCGGCCACGTGTAAACCAAGCCTAAACTAAACTTCACCAAAAGCAAATATTCCACCACTGCAGCGCCTGCTGTTCTTGGCAGGAACATCCTGCGTTTGGATCTGGATCTCCAGAGTAAAAAGGGTATTTCAAGACCGATACTTCACAACCTGGGCAAGGCCTGTCCCGTTCCAAATGTGTTGTTGTCTAACATTGTTAAGGTCTGCTACAAGATCACTGGAGTCCGGCGGAAAGACCTCAGCCCTCTGTGGAAGGAACGAGTGGTTCAGAAAGCTGATCATATATTAACTAAACCTGACCATGCACTTTTTAGTGAATTGCCATCAGGTCGGCGCTAATTATGTTCTGCACGGAAAACAAATCGGTATGAAAAAAAAAGAATGACATTTGGTAAAGCCCTGATTGCTAATTATTTCAACTAGATAGTTTATCATGCAAACATACAAACTAGGGCTGCGCAATATATGTTTTTTTTTATTGCCACCGCGATATCAACTGGCGCAATAACCATATTGCGAAAGACCCTCAGGGCCAGATGTACGTACATTTTAGAGATGGTCCGATACTATTTTTTGCTTCCCGATACCGATTCTGATACCTGAACTTGCCTATCGGCCGATACCGAGTACTGATCCGATACCAGTGTGTCATATATTTTATTCTAACAGCTGTATACTACTATCTCTGTATGGATGTGATATTATTTCTATCTTTGTTGTCGGTCTGGCTCAGGTTAAACTCTTTGTGAAACATGAACAAACACAAACAATGAACGCCCCAGAACTTTCTTTTATTCTCCAGTTTGACAGTCAGTTATAACGGAAAAAGAACATAAATAAACTACTTTGACGTATTTTTTCTTTAGGGCTTTATTACGTGGTATCGGATCGGTGCATAAACTCCAGTACTTCCCGATACCAGTGTTTTAGGCAGTATCGGAGATTATACCGATACTGGTATCGGAACATCTCTAGTACATTTGCGAATGTAGCGTTATCGGCGACATGGCCAACCCGCAGAAAGCGCACGCTGCGATACTTCAGCTTACGTCGTATTTACCAAACCCGCAGTTCATTGGGTAATCAGCGCTGTAGCAAAGCGTTAAGTACTGGTGCTATGATACGGCTCAGTGCAGACTGCGATATTCCCACTGCTGATGCTACGGCTGTTTGAAATGATCCTGATGCCAATATTTGTAATGTAGCGAGGAGTTTAACAACTGCTGGAATGGAATGTGAACGCTGAGTCGGAGATTCAATTTCGTCTTTGATTTCTTCCAGTAACTGTAATATTGCATTGCTGCTTGATCTGTAACACTTAATGATTTCGTGTTCACTCAACGGAAAAAGTGTGATCCTTGTGGCAAAAATCCTTTCGGCTCGTCTCCTTGGCCTATGTCTTCGTCTTGCTCGGATTACTGCTGCCATTTCACCAGGAGGTATATGAGAGGAAACCCGCATCCTGGTTTCCACCTGCTTTTAAGAGGCGGAGATGTTTCACCGCAAAATAGAGGCGCGCTGTCACGGGAGGTTTTTGTACATACCGCGGAATACATAATTAGGCGCACTTTACGCTTCCCCTCCCATCTCTTTATGGGAAACTCCCACTTTCCCCTTCACCCTCCCGTGAATGCATATGCATGACACGGAAACGCGCAATTTGCCATTTTCAGTTCGTGCGACAGGCAGTCTGCGCTTTTACCTCAGTGCGCCCTGTTTGTACGTACCTCGCCATGCTTTTACGCACACGTTGAAAAACTGTCAGGGTTTTGTATTTGTCTGTCTTATTGTGGTAGTCTTGTTTTTCTGTTATGTTCCGTTTCCTGTTTTATTTTGTAGTCTGTCTTGTCTCCCTTGTCTTGTCTAGCTTTCTTCCTGTCTTTGTTTGTTTCCCGCCTTTTTGATTGTTCTGCCCGACCCTGATTTGTTTCACCTGTTGTGTCACCGGTCCAGTGTTAGTCCTCGTTACCTGGTGTATTTAGTTCCTGTTCTGTCCTTGTCTCTTGTCGGATCATTGCATTTTGTTGCGTGCGGTTTCTGTATGTCGGATTCCGTGTTTTGTTTGTTTCCTGCCTGGCTACCTTCCGGAGCACATTTTGTGTAAGACTGTTTTTGTTTTAATAAATTACTACTAAACTGCATTTGGGTCCAAACCTCGCCAAACACTTGACAGATCGTGACAGAAACGAATACGCCTGAAGTGGGCTCAAAAGCGTTAGTACATACACGTAAATATCAGTAGAAAGCTGCACTTTAAAATGTAACAGTCATTCTTTTTTTTGTGGTGCCTTTTAATGTTCAATTTAATGTTCAATAAAATAAAGTTGAAATGATTTCCTTTCATTTGTTTTAAATTCAACAAGCAATGTGTTGTATTTTAGCAGATTACTGAAAGCAGCAGAAAGGCTGAACTGAGAATACTTTAATATCGGTTTATCGCAGTAACATCAAGTAACAACGTTATCGCATATTCCATATTTTACTTATATAGTGCAGCCCTAATACAAACCATTACCAGTGAGCAATTCATGAATCTATTAGTTTAAGGGGGGATTAAAATGGAGTCTTTTTTTTTTTTTAACTTCAGTCCAGCATACAACACAAGCTGATACAGGAAGAGCCTACGTCACATGTCGCCTGGATTCCCCCCTTCACTTCAGCGCAGGAAGCTTAACAAGATAACGAGGGACACAATTAAATTTCCTGTAAATGTGAATCGCGAGGAGGCCTGTTCGCCCAATCATGTGGCTGGTTGGGACAACTGAATGATGAGCTAGTGGAGAAGCATGGGGGGCGAAAACTTGGGAGGGAGGAGTAGTAATATAGAGGACATTTGGGGAAGACGGGGGGGAAAGGAAAGAAGGAAGAGATGATTCTAAAAACGCATTGAGTAAATACCTCAACACACAGTTAGGTGAGTGATGTAATTATTTAAAACAGACAGACTCAGACACCCACGATGCACAACAGAGCGCCACAGGAGGCCGTTCCTGCCTGCGGCCATCAAACAATATAACTCCTCCCTCTGAGTGTTATACCAGGGCCCTATCTTGCACCCAGTGCAGCACAAAGCCCGACGCAAGTGTCTTTGCTAGTTTAAGACCGACACAGTTGTCAATTTCCTGTCCAGCCCCCACGTCATTTAAATAGCAAATGCACCTGCGCCCATCTTAGGGCGTTTTCACTCCTTAAAGTCCGACCCAAGGTCCGGACCAAGGTTCATGTTTTTGTTACATTGTATGCATTTGATCCGGTAAGTTTTGGTTTCACACTGCAAGCACACTAAAGATCTATACGTGACAAAACTACGTCCTGCCGTCATCACATACGTGAGCTGCGTCTCCAGATACTTATATTTGATTGGTTTGTAGACGGGCTTCCCCGTCCTCTCGTATCCTCTCTCTGTGTCAGAGTTTTTTCAACTGACTGCTGCTCTCTCCTACTGACCCCTACTCTCCCCTACTGACCCCTACTGACTGCTGCTGCTCTCCCCATACTGCCGCGGCTCTTTTTGTTTTGCTGTGATGTTGAGAAGCAAAGACGCGGGAACTTTCTTCCGGGAGCATTTATTCAGAGACAAACGGAAACCTACACTGTACATTTACTACCCCTTAACAAATAAACTGCTGATGTATTCTCTGCTCTGATAGCAGACAGCTGTCTGATCTGAGCGCTGACACCGTTACCGTCTCTCACGTAAACATAAGCACCGAGCTATTCCTTAAAAGGGGCTTCCCCCGTCTTGTAACACAAGGAGAGCCTTCCAGAGCTTCATGTATTTGGTCCGAAAGTCTGAACCATCCAAAAATTGCTCTCACACTATAAACAAACCGGACCATGGTTCAGTTTGGTCCGGACCGAGACCACCTCTTTTTAATCGGACCGAAATTTGGTCTTTTGATCCGGACCGTGGTCCGGGGGGAGGTTTCACACCTGTAATTTGGGTTCGGATCAAACTGAAAAGTCCGAAAGTCCGGACCAGATGAGGTATGTGTGAAAACGCCCTTACAGGGAGGTGTGTTCAGGTGCATTCTTGGTGTATTGCTATCTTAAGGCAGCGGGAGGTGATCAATAACAAAAACTTGGTCTAAAGTCAATAAGTGAATTAGTAAAATGCGCCTAGGCTCTTGCACAGCGCGCGCACACTATGCTCGTTACACACACACACACACACACACAGGGATGGGCAGCAGCACACAAACATGCAAAAAATTACAAATAAAAAAATGTCGGAGCAAATCCTCCATCATAATAGCAATGTGCCAAGGTACAAACGCGCCTGGCTTTTAAAGGGAATGGGAGATGACACTCTGATTGGTTTATTGCATGTTACGCCCAAAACACACCTATGAATTAATGAAGACACTAAGTACAACCCTTTTGAACCAAGCGCCGAGTGCACGGACCCTTTTTTTCCCCGCCGTCAAACTAACAGAAGTGGATTTAGACACGCCCTAAACGCACCTGCGCCATGCGTTTTCACGCCGTGCGCTTAGATCGTTAAAATAGGGCCCAAAGTGTCAAAACTGGTCTCACAGCACGCATCTCCACATCACACCTCAATATTCTTGGACAATTATGTACAATAATTACTTGGTGCAAAAATGTATCCGCTACATGTACAAAGGTATTATTTTTACACTGCTGCTACTTATACACACTGTACTCATTTATGTCTGTACTGTATTTATGTTGACACTGCACCACAATAGAATTTGTACAATCCATTTGAAACATTTTTAAACCTAATCTTACTTGTAACCTAATCTCACTTACTGTTTTTATTTATTTGTTATTGTAGCTATGCTACTTTATACACTTTTTTGCTCTTTTCTTACTCTTATTTTTACCTTGAATGTGACTGTGAGCAACTGCAACTAAATCATTTCCCTGAGGGGGATCAATTAGGTATCAGTAAGGGATCAATAAGGATTGCCTCCACACGGCTCTCACAGACCATTGCCCAGTATGTGAAATACCTATGTTTTTTCCATGGCCACATGCACTAACATGCACACGTGGCCGGACCGGCTATCAAAACAAAGAAGAGAAGCTTAGATAACAACACACACGGAGGGAGTGTGACTCTCTGCTCAGGACGCCATTACTCCCCTTTACATAGAAAATATTAGTTTGCTGCTATTTTAAAGTTCTGAATGTCGAGTACAGCCCCTTTAAGAAGGCACAACTGAGAATAGGGCAGTGCAATTAATCAATTTCGGCTCCCTACGATCACAAAACAACGTAATCAGGAACACATTCATTTTCAAGTAAACTGGTACTTTGTCTTGTGTTCTGAATGAAAACAAAAAGTTCAAATGGGTAAAGTATTAAGGGGAAATTTCACAGTTCAAGGAGTTTTCACTGGTGATTTGTTTAAGTGTTTTTAACTTCAATAAATGCAACATGTTTCCTAATGTCAATGAGAAACTGTGTTAAATAATCTTGATTTCAATACTGACCAAAATAACTGATTATGATCCTTATTCCATCCATAACTGAGCAGCCCTAACAGAGACTAAACTTTCTAAAAAAAATACGGAACGCGCACAAAAACCGAGACAACCATTTTCCTCATGATAAAACAAAAACAAAAAACCCATGGATGATGGAATTCTTATGACTGCCTTAAATTCAATTAACTGCGCGAATCCCCATGAAGACCATACAAAACAACATCTAATAGAATCAAAATGCTTCTGGTTTGTTTGGAGACATTATTTCCCTGTGGTATGTTGGCGTAGACTTGGTTTCATTCATTTGATTAGTGGTCGTACATTTCTGCCGTGTAACAGTGAAAAGGACGCCGGATTAACTACATACACTCCAGCTAGCATTTCTCCTTCCTGCCAGTTCACTTCTTTCACGGCTTGCGGTTTCACAGGCCTCCTCCTGCCTACTTTTGTGCGAGGTCATTGAGATGCAGCATCGGGCTCGATGGCGAGCTCACACAGACACAGTGACTGACACCTGGGCCGCGGACTGGGCCATATCCCCAGCACAGACTGGCGAGTTTGGCACCCAGCGGACTGAGCCGCTCTCTCCATCTCCTTTCACTGCTGAGGATAAAAGACATGAGCAAGGCCAATCACCCGAGACCCCCCCCCCACCCCCTCTATTCACTTCTGTTGTTCTGCCTCAATCAGCCTCAACTCCTTCACCACCCGTTCCCATCCCAAAACCGTCCCAGGAATATAATGCAGCCGAGTGAAGAGCACGGGGGGTTTTGGGAGAGGAATTCCACCACGCTGAAGTTCTATGTGTGACAGCATGTACGAAGCTGCCCCCTTGCCAGCATTTTCAATAGATCCAGGACTCAATACTAATCATAATTGAAGCCTGTACAGAATACAAAGTGACCACCAAGGAGAGGTCTGTGCAAAATGCAAAGCAATTAAGATGTACTGTCATCCTGTGTCGCCCGACCTCTGCTTTTGTTCACAGAAGACAGCAACTGAGAAGGCTTACAGCCAAGGAAAATACAGCAGTCTTCAAACATTCAAGAGGTTATTTCCGCATGCGAGGCGTACTCTTACTGCTGCTGCTGTCCCGTCCATCAGTGCTGGATAACTGGTATCACAAAAGCCAGCGCTCACCTTGCCTAACTTTGAATTTCCCAATTCAACTACGAATGCAATCCCATGAACCAGGCAGAGGACAAAATTTCCTCAACCCGACTGAAATAATTCTTTTTAGAGATCCCAGCTCCAGTGTTTTCACATGGACGCTAAATGAAGTGGTCCGATAAGATGTGTGTTGACATGCCCTAAAGCATTTAATGAGAATATAACTTTTTATTTCTTTTTTTAAATTGTACAAAGTGGTTACGGCTGCTGTAAAGCGTCTAATTTGCTGGGAATATTAAAGATGTGGGTTTTTCTTCAACTTTATTGAGGAAATGTATGAAAAGATGTTTCCGCTGGAAGGATCATTACGGTTGCTGACGCTGCTGGCGACACATGCCATGAAGACTGATTACAAAATGAAGAAAGAGCGTAATGGGGCTAAGAGAAGAGACAGGCTGGAGAAAACGACAGAAAGTGTCCAAAGTTTGGAATCAGTTCAAACGTAGTTAAAACGAAAACTCTGTACAGTGTGTCTACTGAAAAATGGAACTAGCTTACCACAATAACAGCACGACGTCAATGCTTCAGCATCTCTACAGAAAACATCGAGTCTAGCTTAATCATCCATTCCACGAAGAGGACCCGACAAAAGTAAATCACAGAGTCGTATGGACGATGAAACTACACCAAACACAACAACTACCAAAAACAAAAGACAAGAAAATACGTAGCGGTGACCACAATCTGATCTAAAGATTCGGACGAAACAGCTGATTGTTGCGCACCATTTTCTCTCACTCTCTCTCGTTACGGAGAAACAGCTGATCAACGATCTACTAGTATAAGTGTAACAGAGCTGTGTGACATTGTAATCAAATATATGAATGAAAATAGGTTGAGTAGAACTAATATTTACATATAGGTCTATATATCAGTCTCAGGTTGAAACTTGTAGTTCTGAAAGTTAAGTTGCACAACTTAAGGTCATTATGTATGTTTAATGTTTGCCTTAGTTTGAGGTTGTTATTGCATTTCAGAAAATGTTTTCTTTAAAAACTATGTAATATGGCACTTAAATGCACTTAACATCTTTAGTTTGAGAGATCTTGTAAGCAATGTAGGCAATAAAAATGTAGCTTATTCCGAAAATTAAACCAAACTATTGTATATTATTGCTCTTCAATAAAACAAAAGTATTTATCTGATTACTTGATTAATCGATGGAATAATCGGTAGAATACTCGATTACAAAAATAATCGATAGCTGCAGCCCTAGTCCTGTGACACGTGTGAGGACATGTTTAGACAGAAAACTAAACTGTGTTTATAAAAAGCACGGGACTGTGTTAATGTGGCCATGTTGCTACTGTACATGTACCAGCGAGCAGATCTAGAAAGTCCAGTTTGAGTAACAGATCTATGAGCCGGAACGCGTATCACACACCAAAACACTGCACAGCTGTTTATAATGACAAGGGACGGTTTTCTCAACTCTGGGAAACTATCACAAGAGTAATCCCACTTCATCCTCGGCCTTGATGATTGTGAGGCAAAAGGTCAGCCAGCTTCAGCTCTTTTACTGGGCTGCTGAGGGTCTGAATGCAGCCTTGAGACAGTGGGTGAGACCTAAAGCTTTGCCCATAGCTGTATCAGCTGTTAATTGATGCCAGCTGAGAGGCAAAAGGGCAAATATTCCCTTAGGAATGAACAGTCTCTGCCAAGAGAGCTGTCTGAAGACAAGTGATTCTTCCCTTAGTTTAGATGTAATAGATAATCATTTTAAAGCTCGATACAGTGTTTCCTCTATGTTGATTTTGTCGTGGCGGCCCGCCATGGCAAAATTTCTGCCGCCACGGTATCAGAAATAGGACAAACGCACAATGTAGTCGTGGTTACCTTTTTAAATGATCCTGCCTACATAATGCCCCCCCCCCCCCCGTTGGCTGCCGCTCACATTGCAATTTAACCCAAGTAGAACTATCCAGAGGTTGTTGGGCCCGTCCAGTTGAACTCCACATACTGTTGTGTTGATGTAGTTTATTGTCAAAACGTTCGCTTTCTTCCGAGTTGACTACTAAACCAACAGCTCCTCCAAAAACGTCACCGCGGTGGGTCCGTTCTAACTGGACAACGTTCAACTTGTCAGTTCTGTCAGCTCATCGTCCTGATATCAAACATCTGGAAACATTAAAATGGTAAGTGAGCGTAATATGATATAAAAATGGAAGTCTATAGATGAAGTCATAGATGTAATGATAGTAAAAAAAGTTGTGTTATATTACACAGAAAATTTAGGTTTTAAGGAATTAGGCTACAGGGGGGGGACAGCGAAACAAAAAAATCCTAAAAGGAAACTCTGCGATATAAGCAGCTAAAAATACAATTTGTTAAAAAGCAGAGATCCACACCTACGGGACAAACAAGAAGATTGGTAGGGAGAGTATCAGAGTGTGTGTCCTGGAGTGAACCTCACACACTCAGAGACTCAGTCAGTCAAAGTGACTTTCATTACTGTGGCTACTTTCCAGGTGCCAACACTGTCTCTGTGGTTATAGTGAGGAGCAATAAAAAAAATAAAAATATCCTCCCCCTCCATCTCGGTTTGATTTCATCAGACAGGAACTCCCTTTAAGAGGATTCAAGGGTCACACAGCATTTGCTGCCATGACTGCCAAGTCACAACTTGCTTTCTTTAGTCATTGCCTGTGGTTATTAACAACTCTTTAAGCGGAGCAGAAGGATTAGGGCTGGACGACATGACCTAAAAATCTATTTTGCCACTTTGCATTTTAAATTGCCAATTGCAAAATGCTTATTGAAATTGCATGACAAAATTGAAAGTTAAAAATTGACAAATGCGAAATACATTGTCATTTGAATAAAACGGGCCAAAAAAAAAAAAAAAAAAAAAAAAAAAAAAAAAAAAACATACAATAGTGTCATTATTCACACAAAAAAAGTCACATACGTGTATGTTTTTCCAGGACAATGCCATAGCCTGAACAGCTCATCTGTCAAAATCAAAAACTGAATGCGTCCGACAGGCCACTGCTCTCAGAAAATCATTTAGCAAAATGTAGTCATGGAATAATCTCATTCATTCAAAGACAGGTATCCTGAAGATGACAAACGCAGTAAGTCACTTCCCCCAAGGAATAAAACGATGTAGCTGAAGACAACCAGGCTGCTGCAATACTTTCACAGGATGCATAAAACATTTATAATGTGAGGTGAGCAAAAAACTCATTCATTCCCATGGCAGTAACCCGATTAAATAAGATGTAGGGAGGGGGGGTATGACTGGAGGAGGAATATATGTGAAGTACTGTGCAGTAGTTTCATTTATTTATGACATTAGGCCTTTTATGGAAGAGCAACATACTCCTTTTTATTGTATTCTATTTATTGATGTGTGTATGTTATGTGTTAGATAAATAGTGCTGTAGATGTTTGTTTTGTGGATTGTGTGTCAATATGCCTGTACTGTACAACAAATTGCCTCTCGGGGACATTCTACGTCTAAGTCTAAGTTAGAGAGAGGAGAAGAGCGTGGACCGGGACTCACAGTGTCTCCTATCTTCAAATCGGCACACTTCCTGAGGCCTGGCAGCGGCTTTCCATCCTGGCAGGTGGCGGTGAAGGAAAGGCTGATGTCCTCTGGGTGATCCCACACCGACAGCTCCACTTTAGAGCGGATGTTCTGAGGAGAACACACCCGGGGAGGACACAGAGATTGTTGGTACAGGTTAGTGACTCGGGGTTTTAAAAAACAAAATTACTTTTGTCGCATGGTGAAATAAATCCTTTCAGGCTTCTCGGCAGGATTTCTAGCAGTTACTACTGTGCACATGAAACATTTTACAGTGTCCTGAACCTAGAGCCACATCACTATTGACGCCTCCCACGCAGACATTTATATTAAAGCCACCTCAGTGTATCTTTTCAGGCCTGTAACTGTTGTTGAGTAACCGCGTGGAAAAGAGTGAAACACGGAGAATGTGTTGCCTTGGTTAGGCACATTTTTTATAGTTAATCTTACCAAAAACCACAAGCGCTGTGCATGGAGGCAGGTTGTGTGTGTGTTGATGTGAAACAGCCATGGCTGTTTGCAATGCCAGCTGCGTGTGGCTCTGTGCAACATGTGTGGACCTAATCTTTAGTCACTCGTGGCACATTTACTGCACCGTAACTGTGCCAAGGATAAGTCCCACGGATAAGCATGCCCTCATGGGCTCGCGCTCTCACACACACTTGCACTTTTCGGACCGTTAACACGATCACAGCAAGGCCCGTAACAATTATAAGATAATGGTCCAATTGTCAATTCTTTTACGTAATCGCGGTTTCTTGGTTTAACCGCAATTAATTGCTAGGATTAGCTAAGGTCTTAAGACGTATGACTGGTAACTGTTGATTTCGTGTTTTCTTCTCCACCCTGCAACTTTTTTGTTTTTCTGGGTCAAACTTTTAAATTAAAACTCGTTTTTCAACACTTCGTTGTATTTTATTTTTTTTTCACGATTTCTTTGTCAGCGGGTTTTTTTTAAAGCGTTTTTTTTCTTCAAGTTTGTCACTTTTCTGACGATTTTTTTTTGCGCTTTTGACATTTTTGTCAAATTAACTTTTTTTTTTTTTTAATCACTTTTTAAAGCTTTTTTTGTCCCTTTTTTTTTTTTTTTTTTAAACGTTTTATCAATTTTTTTTTCAAATGCTATCAAATCGCATGAAAGTAGTGAACTGATCATTTATTTGACTTGTAAAGAGTAATGGTTGCACGGAACCATCTACGTTATTTTTTTGGACAATTTGGTTGAAAGAAACCCAAAGTTCTGATATAGAAACCTTTTGAGAATGGGTCAGATTAGACCCGACGACAACAGGAGTAGAGGTGTTGAAATTAATCAATAATCATGTAAACAATCAATCATGGACGATGCTGCATCGATAATCGGCCGGGCCATGATCGATTATTTCTGTTTACAATTGAATGTAGGCCTAACAACCTTTCTGTTTACATATTCTGGTATGTTTTGCACATTCAGGAAGTGCCATGTGCTCAGTGCTGTAGTTTTACGTATCCAATTTATTTAGTATTAGAGCGCTGCAGAATGTTTTGTTTTTGAAGCTTGAAAAGCTATGAATTAAATATCCTATATGGCTTTAATAGAAAAATGTATTTGACGCATCGTGACGCATCGTGATGCATCGAGATATCGAATCGAAGACATGATGATCGTAATCGAATGGGGAGATCAGTGAAGATTCACACCTCTAAACAGGGTTAAAAAAGTGATAAATTAATACATTTATTAATCAATTTGACTGAAAGAGACCATTTTATTGTTAATCGCAGTTATTTCTGAGACAATTTATTGTACAGAAACATGTGGAATTGTTGCAGCTCTAAGCACAGCAAGGAGCAGCTTTGTGCCACAGTCAAACTTGAAGAAAAATGAAGCCAGTTACACAACGTAACCTCGCGGTGTTTGGCAAAGCCTATCTAGCTAACAGCCCCAGAGTAGGGGATGTAATGTGGCAGCTGGAATGTTAATAAGGCCGTGAGTCAAAGCACTTCATTCGAGCTCACTCCCACATGCTGAGCACGTCAAGTCTGCGTTTGTTTCAGTCGCAGAGAAAGAACACACCGCCACAGGGCCAAAACAAGATGCCGTTCCTCCTGACTGAGGCAAGGAAAAATCTGTACAGCCACCCACACAAGAAATCATTTAGGGAAAGGTTGACTACACGCAGTTCAGTTCAGCAACTTAAAAAAAAACACACAGAGATTAATCATGTAAGACAGGCAATCAGATGAACATCGGGCCTCAGTTTATGGGCCAGAGAAAAGTGGGCCATCCTAGAGAATAATAATAACAACAACAACAACACATTATCTAGTAGCGTTTTTCCATTACATGGTACCTGCTCGACTCTCGCCTTTTTTGGTTTTCCATTATGAAAATAAGTACCTGGTACCTGCTGACAGGTACTTTTTTTAGTATCACCTCCGTCGAGGTTCCAAGCGAGCTGAGGCGATACCAAAAGGTGACGTGAAAACCTGCAGACTACTGATTGGTCGGAGACAATCGTCACTAATCACTGCGTCGTCATTGCTAGCGACAGGCGGGGGTGTCCTGAACAAACCCGCCATTTTTAAATAGTTTAGCCAGCGGTGGTTTTTTTGCTGCCTCCAGCTTCTTTTGAAACAAAATGTGTCTTCTGGCAAACAGCTACACGCCGAGAGTCAAAAACAACACACCTCCGACGTTCTGTGTGTGTGTGTGTCGCGTTAGGTCACGGAAGTTTCCGGCGGCGGCGCTATGACGACCAGTCACGCTCGCCTAACGCATGAGGCGGTACTAAATTTGCAATGGAGAAAGGAGGGCGGGGAACCGCGGTCGAGCCGAGTAGAGCTAGTACTAGCAGTGGGGTAAGCGCCATAAGTGTGTATGTGGGTCAACTCCTAACACCCATCTTTAATGTAGAGTCCTTTATATGTCTAGCTGATTTAATTCACCTCCAGACAGCTCAAACTGCTGCAGTAACATTTAACACACGTTGTATCTTACAGCCATTTAAACCCAAATATAACTATCTTTAATACGTTTAAAAAAAACTGGTTGATATGGCAGTCCTAAAATGACCAGGGACGTCATCACCAGTCTTTTTCAGAGGCCGGGGGAGGTTACATTTTCCAGTAATTCGCTAGAAAAAGGAAGAGTCTGATAAAGTAAACATAAGTTTGCTAGCAGAAATATGTTGGTTTTGCATATTGCAGGAACGATTTCTCTTCCTCGAAGAATCCAATTTGCTACAAAGTCAGCTGTTAAAACCACTTCGGCACCCTCGTCCCGTCCACTGAAATGAAAAATCCAGCTGGGTGCTCCTTAACAGTGTCACAGTACTGGGAAGAATTTGCTTCCTTTTCCTCCCCCTCTTCTTATCTTTCTTCTCAAACGCCTCTCTGTTTCTTTTACTTGACTCTCACAAACGCGCACGCACACCAACAGGAAACAGACCCACCGGCAGTCACACCGCCGCAGCTTTTCAAATTACTCACGTTGTAAGCTGCGATGATCAGCTGAATGACGTTCTTGGAGTCCTGGTCCAGGATTTCGACTGTAGTTCCAGGTATGAGTGCAGTAAAATCCTTTGGCAGGGAAGAAATAAGAGACAGCGTTAGTGACCTGAAGATATAGTTAACAGGAAACGTAGGTGTCCTTTAAGAATAAATGACCAAAATCAAAAAGTACCTTATAAATAACGTACAGCCGTTTTGTCACTGCAAAGATGAGAAAGATGTTATTTTCTGCCAGTTTCTCCCCCAGAAGAGCCAGAGAGGGATAGTCCTGCAGAGAGAGATGGAGAGGGTCATTTATGGGTGCTTTCATCCACACATACTGAGTATATGTAGAGTTCACGGTCAGGGACGGATGTTGATGCTCTTCTGACCCCGGTGTCGTGTTTACATTGCTCTGCGAGCTCTGTGGACCCAGAGTAATGTTTTCTTTCTTCTTTTAGACAAGAGCCCTTTTTTTAAATCATATTTCAACATCACAACGAGAGTCTGAGAGCATTCCAGATTGCACTTTGAGATGTGGTTATTTGCATTGGATTCATTTCAGTCCCTACTCACATTTTTATGTCAGATGGATGTAAAAAAATAAATAAATAAAAACTTCTAGTCTCCAGCTCTCAGAAATGTGGAACTGTGTCCCGCAAAGAGAAAGAGAAAGCATCGCGACTGAGGTTAAAAAGGTAAATTATTTCCTTTCATAATAGAATTTCTACACTGTAGCTCTTCAGTCTATCAATCAGTCTTGATTTTGTTGAGTTGTGCTTTTTGTGGAAAATAAATTGGGGGGGAAAACAAAGTGGAAAAAAAACCTCCTGATTAAATAGGAGCACAGTGCTGTCCACATGATATTGATCTGTTATTACAGCATTAGTCATGTGGCATGTGAAGTAAGTAAGTTAGGAAGTCTTTTATTCTTGTTGTGCTAACAAAAACAATCCATTGGCTCCTGATTAGCAGCATCATATATCATATCATATCAAATGTGTGTCGATTGGAAGAGTTTGGTTGAAAATGTGGAGCAGTTTTTTTTTTTAAAGAGAAATATGTACGTCTGTATGCTCCTGAGCTGTGTATTTACAAGTCAACAGTCTATTCTGTGGATTTACTGGCAGCCTCCAGGTGTGGCTGTCTGTACTGGCCCTTCCCTCTGCAATTACCCCCGCTGGCTGGTGCTATTAATAAGCATTTGTTCTTCTTCAAGCTGCCGGGTTAAAGAAGAATTCAAAGAATGCCTCATTTTTACTCCAGCTGAATTCACTTAAGCCTTTCTTTGAAATAAAGACGGATTTAGCAAACATATTGAACTCAAATCCAGAAATCAATGCTTAGATAAGGGCCAAGTGGAGCCAGTTATCCACACACAAGGGTAGCAAGTTCAACAAATCAGAGTATCTTTTAGTCATTAACAGCTGGGTTTTGTACGGAAAAGTATATCTGAGGTTTATTGAACAATGGCAATGCTTGTTACAGTAAGTTCCAGGTTTCAACTTTTTTTAAAACAATTAAAAGCTGCAGAGTGAATTTCTTGCTATAAAATATCTATATAAGATAATTCATAATTTATAAGATTAAAATTAAAAAATGAGTGAGTAGCTAGTACAAATTTTACAGAGGACTGTTTTATGCATCGTGTTGCTGAAAATAACAGCGCTCCTCTTTTTCTCTTAAGGATACTGGCTAATGTAACTTTTATTACCTCCACCATGGAGGGAGGGAGGGAGGGAGGGAGTGTCTGTCTGAGTGTCTGTCTGTCTGTCTGTCTGTCTGTAGGATTAGAGAAAAACTACTGGCCCCGATTTTCATGACACATGGTTAGTGGAAGGGTGTAGCACGGTCCAATGGGAAGAACCCAATACATTTTGGAGTGAAACTGAATCACAGGGTGGATACACAAATTATTTTTCACTTTTCTTGACATTGCTAGATGGGCTGTTTGTGCTGCATTCATGTAGTGTTGGAATAATGGGACAAATAAGGTCCCGACTAGGAAAACACTGCATTAACATTGTGAGACAGGACATGCCTTGGTGGAGGTCTGCGCTCTCCGAGATTCATAAAAGTCCAATCATTTGGGGGTGTCTGGTTATTAGCTCAACTGGATGAGTGTGCGCCCCATGTACGGAGGCTCGGTCCTTGTCGCAGCGGCCGCGGGTTCACTTCTGACCTGCGGCCCTTTGCTGCATGTCATTCCCAATCTCTCTCCCACTTTCTTGTCTTAATCTGTCCTATCATTAAAGCCCAAAAAAACACACGTAAACATGTTCCACCAAAACGAGTTCCTTCCCGAGACTATTTTGCAGCGGCACCGTGGCTCCGTCCGGCGCTTAGCACCGCCTAAGACGATTGTGATTGGTTTAAAGAAATGCCAATAAACCACAGCACGTTTTTTTCTCCCATCCCGGAATGCTGTGTGGACTAGCCAGACCCTCCTCCGCATTGCTGTGGAGGAAGGTCCTGCAATGCGAGACTACCTTCAGCTCTGTTTGTGAGCAAAACAACAGAAAGGGGAACTCTTCTTACCATCTTTTCGGAAGCGCTGTACTCGTTCTCATCATTGAGGTGACACTGTCCATCGTGCGGCTGGACGAGGCCTCCCAGCCTGCCGTCCAGAGCGAGGTGAGGAACATCGTCTGTGGCGAAAACCAGCAGGTGGTAGGCCTCTTTTCTCCAACCTATCTCCTCCTGTTTACAGGGTACAGCAGAACAGGAACTGAGTTTTTGTATCCTAATTGCATATGCTGTAGGGTTAATCTAATCAGGTTACTGTTATTTGATCTGATTATTAGTAGGGATGCACCGAATCCAGATTTTTGGGGTTCAGCCGAACACCGAATCCACTGGTTAAGATTCTGCCGAATCCAAATACCGAATCCTACTCCCATCCTCAGTCTCATTAACACAGTAAACACAGTAATGAACACTTGCAAGCAGGATTGAACAGGTGGCCGGCTAGCGTTAGCGTCATTACGTCGACCAGCGTAGCATGCAAGCGTATGGGTCGGTGGAAAAAAATTCTAAGGTTCGGCAGAAACCGATAACCCAATAGCCCAATATTCGGCCAAATCCGAAGCCGAATCCTGGATTCGGCGCATCCCTGATTATTAGGAATGCACCAAAGGATGATTTGGAAAACAGCCCGTATGTGTGGAGGCATTTCAATTACAGAGGACAGAAACAACATATCAACACATTAGTAAATGGCTTTCTATCCTCTGTTCAACAAACTCATCATCACTTTCCACAAGCTTCACAATCACCGACCCAAACACTCACAAAACAGAGCGTGTAACAGCTAGTTTTCTGCCGCAGTTCCATTCCTGGCTATTATCAATAGGAAACATCAGGCAAGGCAAGAGTGTTGACTAACGCATAACATTTCAGCCACTGAAGAGAGGGATTTTGTAATTCTTCAGTTCATTGTGTGGCCTGTAAAGTATACAATGGAGCTGTGGATGCCCCTATCAGAGGCCTCTTTCAAGAGGAACTTTAGCAAGGGTTTAGCAAAAGAGAAAATATGTTGTGTGAGAAGGTTGAGCTTTACACACACCTAAAACCATTTCCTGTGATTTGGGAAAGCAGTTATGTTGCAGGGAAATGAACTGTGTTCAACTCATGGGAAACGCCAGTGAAAACTTAAGTCAAAATCATCTCTAGTAGGATTTTTACAAAATAAAAGATGATAAATCAATATTGTCTGCTTCTAGAATTCCCCCTAGTAAGAGAGATATATGTGGGTTTGTTGTGTTATGGTTGTCTAAGCTACTGGATGCCTAACATTTCCCTCAGGATGAATAAAGTATCTATCTATGCTGCATAACAGCGAATTATCTTTTCTTCCATTAATATAAATAATTCTTTTTTTTTTTTTTTTTTGACCTGGACCCTATTTTCCCATGTTTTGTGTCTAAGTGACTGATGGGAACAACAATCTTTGACACATGTCCAGTATTAAGCGAGGTCGTTGCAGCGGCGAAACAGGCTGCAATGTAAGTTAATAGGGCAATTGTGCAGCTTGTATTTACGTTCACAAAAAAGTGTTCGTTTTGCCGCTGACAGGCTCAGATTAATATTCTAAGTGTCTGACAACGTTATGAAAAGGAGGTCGACCTTTCTGTTAAAGAGTAACATCCTTTTTTTAAACATAAAAACATCCGTGAAATTGCGTTGGCTAAACCCACCAGACTCAATGAAAATAAACAGTCATTTTTGCAAAGTAATTTTTCCCACAGCACTTTTGGTGAACAAAATTGACGATGCACATTTCCTCAATTTACATTGCAGCCAGGTCTGTGGCTGCCGGTAAAAGCGTTCACGCTTAATACTGGACCAATTTCAAAGATTGTTGTTCCCATCAGTCACTTACACACAAAACCATAGGAAAATAGGGTTCAGGTTGAAATAAACATTAGTTACACTTTAATTCCATTTATTTATTTTATATTCATGTGCTAACCTTGAAATTAAAATGCAGACCTGACTTATACTTTTTTTTTTTAAACATAAAAAAAAACCAGGAGTGACCCAGCCCAGCCTCCTAACCAGTGAGTGTTTGAAATAGTGCAGCACGAGTAAATTACAAGGCAGGAGCTACTTGGAGGGAGTCATTCTCTTCCTGTAGAAAACAATTAAACAGGGAGAGGAAACCAGGGATACGACTGGGCCTGCGGGTGACTTGTCCTCATGTTTAACCAGCTGCACCAGACTGTACTTCCTGTCTATCCCCCCTGGTGCTTTTAATTAACAAGCAAATAGGCCAGACGCTTGTCACGGGGGCATCTCAGTAGTTTAACAGCGGCTTTCCCCTCATTCTGAACTAAATGTGTTCCGTCACTAGGGTTGGGTATCGTTTGGGTTTTTTCCGATACCGGTGCTAAATCGATAAATTGGTGCCTGAACCAAAATATATATAATATACTTATAATGTATATAATATAAAATATAAAAAAGGAGCATAAAACTACAGCTGGCAACATTAAAGAACGGCTTGTTTACTGCTAAGGCCATATGGTCAAAATTAAAGAATTGATTAATAATGTAATAACAATGACTTATTTCACCAGTAAATTGCTGGTAAACGACAAAAACAAGCACCAGATGGGTATTTTCCAATAACTTTGAATGCACCACAAGGCTGGTGAGTTTCATGCGAACGCACCGTCTGTGTTGTTTTCCGACAACGGCAGCTGCAGACTGTTACGTCCCGGTGGTGGAATCCTCTACAGGGAAATACAGTCCCACTTTACACTGTTTAATGTAAGCTGTCAGCATTTTAACCATTGTGTTTAATCCAGCTACTAGCTAATGGTAACATAGTGTCCCGTGCAGCGATGCTTCTGGAAAAAAAAAAAAAAAGTCAGGCTCTGAAATGAGGCACCGAAATGTCCGTTCTTATTCGTTATCGTTACTACCGTTTACATCAGAACCGGTGCCCTGTTGGCACCGTGTTTCGGTACCCAACCCTATCCGCCACTCAATGTAGCCAAGTCAGGGTGCTTCTCAATACTGGATAAATGTAAGCCTCTATGAAGAAAAGTGATAAAGAAATGAGGGTGTTTGGTGTTTTATGCCCCCAACGTTGCCTTCCAGGCAGCGCTGCATGGAAGGCGCAAGGGTTAGGGTAAGGTGCCTTGAAGTCAACGGTCGCAGCGCTGCCTTGAAGTCCACGGTGGGGGCTTAAAACACCATCAAGCAGAAACGAGACACCTGTCACCTTACAAACAGCAGCCTGCAGGATGGCGTCAAATCCGCCCTCTGGCGCGTCCCGGTTGCGAGATACCATCTGCTTCTGCACCTCCTCGTTAAAACGGTCCACTTTATCCGTCAGCGAGAGGATGTGGCGGAAACCGAAGGTGGGGACACAGTTGGGGAACAGTTTGTATCTGTGCAGGGTGACACAAAGGTAGAGATCCAGATATATTTCCTCTGAATGTCACATCATGGCAATATTCAAAGCAGCAAAAAGGTTTGACCTCTGCTTATCTACACTATGCTGCTATTTATTTACATGCACATGATAAAGCTGAATTGATTTGCACAACATTCATGAAATATTTGCATCAATCCTAGCAGCATGACTTAAGACTATGTTTACTTTGATACCGGCTTAAAATGTAAATCTCTTCATGTATATACAGGATGAGCAATGGCAGAAGCGAGCTGGCTTGCTTAGGGGTCAAAATGCTGTCATCTATCCCTTGTGTTATTCCCCTGTCGTTATTCACTGTGTGACTGACACACACCCATGCACCCAACCAAAGCCATAACCTAGATGGTAAGTGATGCGTGATGGTGGGCGCTGAGTTAGTGCTGTGCAGTCTCACCTCCGGGGCAAACATCGTGTGCCACAGCTTTTTCTGCCTCTATCTGTTCTGCTCCCTTTCAGTTTGTCCTCATCAACAACTCTGAGGAGCGCGGGAGGAGAGGGGCCATCTTGCAGAACTGCTTATTCACACGGCTTTTATCAAATCTGAAAAATCTCTTATCCTTGCAGCTGCGGGATATCTAACCATACATGATTCATGAATCTGTAAAAATAGAATGTGTGGGTCCGTGTAAATTAATGTTTCAGGATTTCTCTTTCATGTTTCTGTGGCCCGTTTACGTCACGAGAGAGCAGTTATTAAGCTCAGTCTCACACAGTCCTGTTGGTAGGGCTACATTTAAACTAAAGAAATCTAATATCAAAGTATTTTTGAGCAAATATGTCGATGTCAATATTTCGGCGATATTGTACGGGTGACTGCTGGTGCATTCACAAATTATTTACAAAATGAGAGTTCTGATAAATAATCACCAATAATGTGGATATAATGACCAAATGTATAAAGGCAAATAATAGAACAGCTACAACAGTCTGGTAAGTTCGGAAAATGACATCACTTTACTGTAATGCAGCCTTTAACACAAGGAAAAGACAACACTTGTGTCATATTATGACGTTACGATATCCAAAATCTAAGACCCTAGCTGACATACTGTACCTATACTATTATTATATCCATTTAATCCTGCTTAAAACATCCTGCTGCCACTACCCACCCATTGCATGGATTCTCCTTATACTTGGATGCTGTGTAGGAGAAGGGGGACATGTTTTTGTCCACAAAGGAGCCAAAGCCCAGCCTGAAGTTGCTGGTGAGCTTGCTCATCTCTAGAGCCAACTTGGTGCCCAAGTTACGGATGGTGTCCAGATCATCTTTCATGGAAAGAGAGAGGTCCATCAGGTAGTAGAGATCCACTGGGTAGTCCTCCACCTGCCGCACCTGCAGCCCAAACCACGTCTGATCTCCTGGATGGGCGGGTGGAAAGAATCTGTCAGCTGGTTCACTCACAAAAAGCATGCAAGAGTCGAGGAAGGAAGCTTTGTATTATTCATAAGAAAACGTTTCTTTTTTTAACTGTACATTCTCTCTCAGCATGTGCAATGGTTGCCCATGACTCTAAATGTCTCTCTCTCTCTATATATATATATATATATACCTGGCCGCAGGCTGAGAGAGATCTTCTGAGGCATAATCTGGACGACGCCATACTGCGTCAACCCGGACCCTTTAGAACTCAGAGGCATGTTCTGCAGGACAGAGATGCTGCTGGTGGGGTACTCAATGAACCGCGCCTCGCAGCCCCTCTTCTGCAGGTTTTGACTCAAATCGCACCGTGATGTCAGAGTCCGCCCCCTCCCAAACTCCTAAAGGACGGAAAAACCACAAACCTTGCATTACGGACTGTTGTGAGTCAAGAAAGGATTATGAGGGGTTGAAAGATGACACGTGTGGCCTACAATAATGAAACGGTACGCTCTCTGCACAGCGCTTAAATCCTGAAAATAATGCAATAGGCGAGTTATACCTCTTGTGCGCACCAGGCGCAACTGCGGTGGATCAGGAGGCATTCTTCACAGGAGGTAGCGCTGCCACTCATACACATGTTAAGACCTGAGAAGGGGTGGGAAGAGATCATAGACAGGGACAGTTAGCACTGAGAGTGAACTGGAAAAACAATCACTACATGTATTTCCATAAGGACTTGAAGTTAAGAGACCAGAAAAAGAAAAAAAAAAAAAACAGAAACCCCTGTGCACTGCAATGCAATAATAAGTAATCCAATACAATACTCACTTTGTGAAAGTTATTACTCTCGTTTTGGTTGGCAGTTAGTCTGAGAGGGGTTTATTCAGCCCTGTGGTCACGTTTGAAGCTGTAGTTTGTAGTGTTGCATTGGAGTGCACTATATTATATAGGATGTTTCTAGTATTTCTATCTGTGTGTGAATGAGGTGACAAAATGTTTTGACATCCCACAGTAATGTAGCTCAATAACACAGAAACCACAGCCAGAAAAATCTGACACACTGCATTCATAATGCCTTTGACCTAAATGCCAATAGGGACATGCAAGTGTGTGTGTGTGTTTTAAACTGTATTGGTATCATACAATTCCTTTGTTTTGGGGGTTTCTCAGGGCCATCTTCTTGTTGCAAACTGCCAGTAAGTTTAACCAACCAAATGTTGACTTGTTTCCTTGCCTCCATGTGGCTCCAGTTTACAGTAGCTCTACTCCTCGTGTGTACCAAACACTGGCCCTCTGTGTTTGATGTTTAATAAAAAAATAAAACAGGCATGCTGATGGCAGAGAATGTGTTGCAAAGCAGACAAGCCTCCTTTGTCCTACCTCTCGCAGTGTGCAGAAATGTTTCCAGAAGCATGCAGCACAGAGCCGCTCGCCACATCCACGTCCCCGGGCTCCACATGGTGTCACTCGGCGTGTTTATCAACGCTTTGTAACCAGATTCGAATCTCTATTCGCAGCTGACGCCGGTTTATTACTTCACCATCGGACCTTTCATTGGGGTTTAGTCCTGTTGATGTGTGTAAACCACAACAGTAAAGTGTATTCAGACCATCTCAGCTCCACCGAAGCCCTTATTTTCGGCTCATAATGAAGAATCTGTAAATGCAGGGAGACTTTTCCATCGTTTTAAAAGTATGGAGAAAGGGAGCGCTCCACGCAGTCCTGTTGATCCGCTCCTTGAGTTTCTCTTTTTGGACGCCTCTACAGCTACAGCCTTCCGTGTCTTGACTACTTAACCCATAGCTGACAGCAACTCCCAAAACATTTCCATCGATTTCATGGCACTTTCCGGTCCGATCAAAAAACTGTACAAAAGGTGAAGTGGAAGAGGAAACACAAAAAAAAGGTCCAATAGATAAATAAATAAATACAACTCCACCAGCGATTTTCTTTCCCAGATTTGAGTGTTGCCTCTTCGGTTTGTCCGCTTTGCGTCCCAGCTGGAGTCTCCGCCCATTTTCAACTAGGGATTACATTAACCCATTCGTTGCTTCGTTGAACTCCTGGTTGAACTGTTGGCAGCAGATTGTGGCTGACACCCGCACAGCCAGCTGCCTTCAGTTGAGTTAGTTAGACCGCTAGTGGTGACTCCTAAGGTGTGCTACAGGAATTGTCAGGGGTCAAGGATTTGTTGCTGGAGTCGGCAGCAACATGACTAGCAGTAGGGTTGGGCATCGTTTGGATTTTAACAATTCTGATTCCAATTCCTCCTTTCAGTTCCGGTTCTCATCGATTCTCGATTCTGATTCTTTGAGGGGGGTGGAGTCGAAACGGGTCACATGCCTATTTTCACAAATAAGAGGAACGTTTTATTTTGATTCAATGGTGGTTTGCAGTTTTACAGCTTTTTCAATGTAAAATAAAGCCAGACTAGAGCGCTGCTTACTGTGCTCCCAAGGCTGCAACACAACAAGCGCCTGGCTGCTTCGGAAACCGAAACTTGCGCCTTTTAAATTGGGAAGCAATGCTCGGATATGAAAGCAAATCCTCTAAACGATTCCAAGCGATTCCAATAAAGAAACGATTCTACTGGAATCGTAATTTTTGAAACAATTCCAAGCAGGAATCGGTTCTCGATGCCCAATCCTAACTAGCAGTAGTAGTTCAATTTCCTCATGTGTTGTTTCTGGCTGCAGGCTGGCAAACTCCTCAAAAAACATCGCATGGCAGTAAAGTGTAACGGGGATGTGGTGCTCATTGGTATGGTACCATTAAAGAGGAGTCAATGTACCACATGCAACCTAGTCCTGATTGTCAAAGAGAGCCATCAACACCTGGCTTTACTTACCAGTCCCTCCAGAAAAACGTGATTATGCGATGGCATAATTCAATGCATAAATCAGCCAAAGTCCGCATATTACGCCGCATAAATTGCAGATTTCCGCACAAAATTGCAGATTTCCGCACAAAATATGCGGGGCTTGCATGATTTCATGATCCCTGCATTTTCGTTGCAAAAAAGTCACATATATCTTAGCAGAAAGTTGAAACGTGTTGCGTTTACTTCACACAAGAGCAGCCATTTCCCCCTGTTGCCATGGGAACATTATGAAGTGACGTAATTACGCGACGTGAACATCGAAAAGCTGAAAACCCCGCGATGAAACCATAGTTTTTGCAAGTTCCCGCAAGTTCATCGCATAAAATTGCATCAATATCCCGCATATTCCGTCGCATTTTTTTAAGAAAACGTGCCGCATAATCGAGGATTTTTGCCCGCAACAATCACAAAAAAAAACTCTGCATTTTTCTGGAAGGACTGACTTACTCAACTGAAGATTCAGAATGTGAAGTCTCATCAGCTCTCTCTCTGCATGCAGTTAAAGTGGTCAATCCAATTAGGACTATTAGTGAGAGACAGCCATTGAATCAAACACTTCACTCAGGGGCTCACACTGAGCACAACAAAGCTGAAGCTGGGGAAATATTCCAATGTGTTTTATTAACACAAATATTAAATCAAAATACAAAGCTGCTGTATGCAACCTTAAACACCATTTTAGAAATTAAACTAAATAATGTAACTGCCAAATAACTGGCAGAATAGGCAGTGTAAAGCCTTTAAACTTACAATGTAACAACTTTTGGAGAAAAAAAAAAAAAACTGCAATAACAATCTACTTAGAAAGCACACACTATGGCAGATTGTAACGAACAACTTTCAGGCAATCTAATTCCTTTAAATTAATTGCCTTCATAATACAACTGCCTTCTCCTTCTGTGAACTATTTGACTTGTAATGCCATTCAAACATATCACTGGGAAGAACAAAGATTTTAAAGCACTGAGCTTTGCTTCCTTATGACTGTATCGCTTGCTGGCGTGGTCAGAAGCTCGGACGTCATCTCCCGGATGGTCCTGAGGGGCAGGCCGCTGAGGACGCCCTGGTGCTTGGCCTTCAGCTCCATCAGAGCATCCACAATCCTCTGCCTTTCCTCGTCTGGGTGGCGCTGCGTCAGCTCTGACATCAGGATATCGAAGCTGCCCATGGTGCCATAGTGTTGGGGCACACAGGTTCCCTTCGCTGTGGGGGAGATTGAGACCACCTTCCTGTGCTTGATGCTGGAGCTAAGCGGCGGCTGACTTGTCAGCTAGAGAGAAGACAGAGAAATTAATTAATCCCAAAGCATTAAAAAAAAAAAAAAAAAAGAAAAGAAAAAAGATGTTTACATGTTCAGGATTATGTAAATTGAATGAACTGATCTACAAGGGCCATTATATTTTAGGGCTGTAACTAATGATTATTTTCATTATTGTTTTTTGTCTATAAAATGTCAGAAAAGAATGTATACATAAAAGAAAAGAATGTGTATATAATGTTCCAGAGACCAAGGTGACTTCTTCTTTTATCTAATGAAGGGCTCATTGCATGGGACAAATGCAGACTTAAAGAAATGCTATTGCTGATAATACAGCATGTACAGTAGGCAATTTCAAGAGACGTAATCCAAGATGCCACAAAACATTTTCTACTTATGCCCACCGGTTTCTCTTCATTACAGACAATTCATTATACATTTATCCTCCCCATATTCTCACCTCTCTTTCAGTGCTGCTGGAGTCAGTCTTGGAGGTTCGCGGTTTGTCAGCATCGCGTGAAGACTCCGATCCAGTGATGGAGGCTGAGGCCTGGCTCTGGCTCTCACCAATGGCTTTGTGGATGTGCTCCACATGTAAAGTATGGCTTTGCATGCAGCAGCCATGCAGCTCTCGCACTGCATCCGTCGCAGATTGGAGTCCATTTATCACAACTATGGCAACTCTAGGGAACGCAGCCAACGAGACAGGCAGTTGGTGCACTGACATTAATGTGTCGATTGTGGAAGCAAATTGCTGCTTTAACAGCTGCATGAAGGGTTTGACTTGAGGGTAACACAACCGTTACAACTGAGGAACATTTGTACTTTGAGATGCAACAACACATGAATCTAAGACATGGACGATATAAAATAATGTCACAAGTAAAGTGTGTTGCAATGGATGTTCTCAGACAGCAGAGCAGCCGCTCACCTCACATCATTCTTTAAAGCGGGAAAGCTGACCTCAGACACATGGTATTTCTCAAACCACTGCATCACATTACTCTGGCAAGACACAAGTTTCAGTTAAAGCCTGTAGTGCCATCTGCTGGCTATAATGGCACTATACAATGCAATAGGGTTAAAAAAAATTATCTGAAAAATGTCCAACATATATTCATATTGAATTACATATGACAACAATTACAGCACAGATTCTCATGAGTACAGCTTTGAGATGGTAATGTATGAGCAGCAGAAATGTACAAACTCACCTCTGTCACATGACTGGGTAGGTTGGAAACACAGAGTACTGAGCTTTTGACCTCCGTGCTGGCTGATTCTGCGATTAAAACAAATTCTCCTCTAAGGAATTGATGCAAAAATCGCTACATGTGCAGCTATAGCGCTTTAGCTGTATTCACTGACCACTTACCATTGGTCTTATCCTTTGCGATCACTGTCGTGTCCTGTCCTGTCTGAGTAGCTACTGCAGGCTTCACGTCTTCTTCAGCATCGTACCATGCCTCGGATGTGTTGAGCTCTTTGCACTCAGCCGCTGTACACACAAAGAATGACACGTCTTTCACTTAATCAGCTACTTTCCTGGTAATTATCTCAAATGTGAGTGGGATGCTTTTGCTTACTCGTCTGCCTTTCTGCTGGCTTGTGTGCATTACGGATAGCGCCTCTATCCTGGCCGACAAGAGTGACGGCTCTCATCGCTTCTCTGTCCTCCTTGATCTCTTTTTCCTCTCTTTGACTGGGCTGGGAAAGAAATGAGCCAAACACCAGAGTTGAGGTCTAAATGCCAAATTAGCGGCAATAAAGCAACACCTAGCTGCTCACGGGTTTGGTCTCCGTGTGTAGCATGAGAATACCTGGCAGCCATTTCTGCTTTGATCATCGGGACATCCATTTTCTTCAACGGATGTATCATGTTTCTGTGGCTCCTGGGAGCTCCTTGGGGATCAAAAAACAACAACATTACAGCATCTAGAGAGTCTAGTCTCCTAAACCGTTCAAATTGAATTACATCAGACACACACGCACGTCTGTGCTTACATACCAAGATGGAACATTTCCCAGCACATCATCAATGATCTGAACAGGCACGACAGAAAATCAAGAGCATTAATATCAGAGCTGTGGATAAACTATATGAACTCAAGAATGTATTATTTAATATCCAGTTAGTAGGCTTACCTGTGCAGGGATGTAACTTGCACCTGTGGTTATCTTCTCCGAATCAACAGACAAAGGCTTGAGTTGCTCCAGAGGAACCCCCGTCGAGATCTTATCTCTCATCTGATTATAGTCAGATTCCAGTTTTTGCAGAACACTTACAATGTCTACAGGAGGGTTGTTTGGCCTAAAGAGAGAGGGGAATAATAAATATTAGTTGGCCTGAACAGCTGGCCTTTTTTCAAAAATCCTTTTTACAAAATCCATCTGGATGAATATATCACATCAGAGCAGGAGTCCGCAACCTTTTTAATATGGAGTGCCATTTTAAAATGTTCTCGTTAATAAGTGTGTGCCTCATCAGCATCGAGCCTGCCATCATCTACCGAGCCTGCTCAGGTAGTGTCATTTTTCCCTTCACGACGCATTCGGTGAAGAACGCAACGAGCCAATCAGAGGGGGGGGAGACAATTAAATGACTGTCAATGGCTGTGAAAGAGTGCATTTGGCATGTGGATTGGAACATTTCCAAAAAAAAACCTCTTACACACTCTCACACTTATTGCTTGGTGTGGTTAACCAAACATTGGTTAAGCTACTACGTGACATGGGGGCACACGTGCCTAAGATGTGCTGACCGTCTCAGTGGAAGAGCAAAGGTAAATTCTGATCAATATTGATCGACGTCTCCTTACACTGACGTGGCCTGTCCTCCCTCAGCAGAGGTATAGTAGAGTCTCCAGCAGTGCTGTCTGCACATGCTGTACTGCAGGGCCAGAAGGGCCAGCTCTGCCTGCTGAGCACGCTGGATACAGTCACATTCCTTTCTTACTTTACAACCCAAACTGGAGAAGAGGGACACAAATTACAGACATTAGTCCTACTGTGGAAGACATAACTTCAAGTTTAATGTACGACTATGTCTATCTGATACATTACCTTTTCCTTTTCTCTTTTTGCTTTCTCAGTTCCTCTTGAGCCATCTTTAGTTTGAGAAATTCCTGAATTAAAAAGAGGTGGGGTAACGTTTTGCTGGAGCTATTGTAATGACTGGCCTTTGGATTCAACCTTACCTCAGCGAGATAGTCCAGATCTGTCATGTGGACCTCGGTGACGACATGCTTGTCGGCCGTTTTTGGATTCTCAGTTTGGGTGGCATCCGACATGCACATTGCCAGCTCGGTGCCAACCATAACATCACAGGTAGTAGCGCAGGGCATAGTGGAGGTGTGCTTTTCTGCAGTGTTTTTCTTGACGACAGACTGGTCAGAATTCAAGGTCTCCCTGCTGGCTGCCAGTGCTTTACCATCGGCGGTGAGTGGACCTGACTGAACCCCATTATTTAGTGCTTTTACATCTTCGCTGGCCAGACAGACAAGTATGCTCTTATCACTCTCCATGATGCTATGGAAGTCGTCACTCTGATCTCCAAAGCTTAAGATGGCGTCGCAATCATCTACAGTGTACTCATTACCGTCGAGCTCGTGACCCTGACCCCCTTCCTTTGTGCCATTTTCATCAACTGGGTCCAGAAGAGGGCTGACCTGTTCCAGCTCAACAGCCTGGATAATGCTCCTGTCACAGTACTCTGTATCGTCCATTTCGATACTGTCAAAGCTGTAGTACTCAGGAGACCTGTAACATGAAACAATGTTGGTCATATCAATAAGGATTCCTATTGCCCGCCGAGATGAAACACAGAACAGTAAATTTCAAATGGTTTCATAAAATAAATAAAAAATACACTTCCTTTCTTTTACAGACAGGGAATAAGACAGACATCCAAGTCTAATCGTGTTAAGCCCTTAATTAACTACAAGCCATTCAACTACAAAATGGGCACGCCTGAGTGATGAGAAGTTTGCCCTGGTTGCTCTAGAGTTTTAGACTATAGTGCTCAAACTGATAAATTATAACTTTGTAATTTCCAAATATGTATATGTAAATTCAAAGAGCTTAGATGGGCATGGTTGATGCAAGAAATGAACAAATTACACATTGTGTCAGCCATAAGATGTGTACTCACTGTAATGGACTGACTTCCCCATATGTGGAGTTAGTACTCTGGCCTTGTGTCACTGCAGTCTGGCTGCTGAGCTCAGGCTCTCCGCCCTTGCTGCGTCTTTCCAGATCCATGTCCAGGGAGCAGTTTGCAAGAGCTGCTGCGCTGCTCGACAGCCACCTTGACGGGCCCTTCAAAGAAATTGTGTATTTTGCATTCACAACTTAGAAACCGCAGGGACACTACACCAGTGTTCTAACTTTAACCGTTTAATATACATACAGAAATCATTGCGTGTGCCTTGTGGTGGTTTGGTTCCTGCATGGCGGGGTTGCTGAAGGCTGTTTGGAGGCAGTCTTGCTGGTGAACAAGCTGTGTGGTGCGGCAGATTTCCTCCTGTGGTTGTTTTTGGGATCCGTCCCCATGGTTTCTACGGCCAAGCAGGGTCAAGGTCTCCCTTACATCATTGGGAAGCATCGCCAAGTTTTGATGACCATAGGACATGTCTTGCAAGAGAACGAGCCAACAAACAGAACTGTAAGTTGAAGCTTTAAGTTTAAAGGAGAATTCCGGACAATTTTTACGTTAATCTTGATCGCTATAAATATGCGAGTACTGTCGATAGAAAAAAAGAAGAAAAAAAAACGACCCGAATCGGTGCTGGCAACACAGAGTAGCTGCAGCTACGTCTACGAGCGTCCCCTGAGCTAAAACGGCACAAGTTTTAGAGTGCCTTTGTGCCTCTTAACAGACACAAAATGCAATTAAAAAAAAAGTTTTTTTTAGGGGGGAATAAACTTCAAGACGTAACATGACCTGTCCTCTGGAGGACACAGCCAGACCATCGGGCACTCAGTGGATTGTTGTCGGGATGATTATCACAGAAGCCTGGCTGAACACACTCATCCCCGGACGGCAGCTAGCAGGGCGAGCTAGCAGGGCGAGCTAGCTACCGGCAGGATCGAGACAGGGTAGGGGAATTTAAACAATGTCTGAGTTGAAAACGCATCTTGTTGTCACGTAAGGGCCCTGTTCATGTGGCACAGACATTTTAATTGCATTTTGTGTCTGTTAAGAGGCACAAAGGCGTAGCTGCAGCAACTCCCGTGTTGCCAGCACCGATGCGGGTCGTTTCTTTTTTTTTCCCCCCCCCTATCGACAGTACTCGCATATTTATAGCGATCAAGATTAAACGTAAAAATTGCCCAGAATTCTCCTTTAATGTGTAACGTAATTGCTGCCTACAAAACATCTTGTCTAATAAGATAAAAGTGGGCCGTTTCCCAGACGAGGATTAAGCCTAGCGCGAGACAATGATGTTTGTTGTTGACTTCTACATTTAGGTTATTCATCCAGGCAGTACAATGTCAAGAAGACTAAATGATTTATCGACTGGACTGAAGTTATAGACTTGTCACATATTTCTGTTACACTCCATTACACGGCTCAATCGCAGTCTGGAAAACTGGCTCTACGGAAACATTTGTGAAAATAGTTTATTCAATTTTTTTTTTTGCATTTTACTCACCGTTACTAATTGATGCAGGGTTAATTAAAAAGGCAGGGTTTGGATATGTAGGAGAAAGCTAGCAGCTTTCCGTAGAAAGCTTCTGTGTGATGTGTTGTGATTTAAAAGGGTTTTTCTGAAGCAGATATATAACCTCTGCTACAGTACATGTTCAGCTGTCAACACCACCACCAGTGACAGACTTGTGTAAATTATCTGAATATGTCTTGACAATCCCAGATATTTGTCTCTTTTAAAAAAAAAAAAATCATAATTAGCACCTAAAGAAAATATATCAAGAGCATCACTGCCAGTGTATGAGATTTGCAAATTACCAAATCTGCCCTGCGTTGCTGCTGAAGCTGTAGATCTAAACAAAAACAAAACAAAAAAACAAACATTTAAACAATAAAGTCACTGTAAAAAATGATTAAAACTTGAATCATTTGATGCAATGTGTTCTAAATTCACTGCATTTACTGTGAGACATGCATGGGCCTGCTGGATGTCACGGTTGGCTGGGCAGGTTGGTCACTTGCAAAGTTATCTGCATTGGGAATAATGAAACATATTTAATCTGTACACCGCTATTAGAAGATGTTATTATTTTATGAGACTTGACTTACACTTCACGTAAACATGATGCCGAGTCAGTTCTAGGGCGGGATGTCGATGCAGGAACTGGTGAAACCCTCCTTCATCTAGGAGAAAAGAAAACCATTACATTTGACTGGAAATAGGCTGCCACCTATACCCAAAATGTCCTTTCCTGTCTGCATGACACTGGCAGGTAGACATTGATTAAGTTTAGATTTAATAAGATTATTATAAAGGATAGGTGCTGTAACAATGGACTCCTTGTTTCCCCCAGCATAAATCTACTATGCATGATTAATAGATTAATTGTTTGATCCATTTGAAGGCATTTCTACATCATCAACCAACATTTGGTTTACAATTGACCCTTCGCTAAGCCACGCTCGAAAACCGCCACAGGCCAATCGTGGCTTAGCAACCGTAACTAGGCGCGGGAGGTCTGTCAAGCTTTCGAGCGAGGGAAACACCGTACGCCGAAGCGTTGTGCAAATCCGATACCCGGTATCCTAAAGTTTGGACGGGGTGGTGGAATTTTTTCCTTTCCCGAAACCAAAAACCCAAGGGGAGAAATGCCAGGCGTGGATCAAGCAGTGTGGGAGGCCCCATTCACAACTAGCTAAATGTCGACAGTATTCACAAAAACACAGCTAGCTAACGTTAGCTAGCTAGCTAACGTTAGCTAGCTAACTCAGCACAGCATCGCTTGGAAATAATGACGGTTCTTTGTTCATAATGCATATATTTGAACGTAAAATAAAGGACAACTCCGGCGCAAAACAAACCTAGGGGTTAATAACAGATGTGTACCCACTCGATTGTTCTCTGGGACATGTTTTCATGCTAACCAAATGTGTTTGGAGCTTGGAAACAAGCTAGCGTGGACCGCTGATTAGCTTACAACGCTAGTATTCGGGGCACAGGGAACGTAAAAACAAATCGCTATTTATGCCACTAAAAAGGCTCAAAATATCACCAAACTTCAACGGTAGCATAATGAGGGTACCTAAATGTTAACCGAAGCATTGAGAACTTTGTAAGTGTACAGACAGTTTATTAAAAAGGTAGATTATAAAGACAGTCACATTCTCGTATACAGGCGACCGCCGTCTTGGGAGCTCCTGTCTTTCTAAACTCTTTTTACACTGTCTGTACACTTACAATGTTCTCAATGCAATTTAGGGACCCTCATTATGCTACCGTTGAAGTTTGGTGATATTTTGAGCCTTTTTAGTGGTATAAATAGCAATTTGTTTCTAGTATTTCCCTGTGTCCCGAATACTAGCGTTGTAAGCTAACCAGCGGTCCGCGCTAGCTTGTTTCAAGCTCCAAACACATAGCATGAAAACATGTCCCAGAGAGCGATCGAGTGGGTACACATCTGTTATTAACCCGTCCTTAAGATGATTAAAGGCAAAACGGAGGCTCACTGACATACTTTAAAATATATTTCAGCATTTTGTTAATCGCTAAAAATATAAGCAGGAGAATGTTATCGTTGCAAAGTGTTCAAGCTAACGTCTTGCGTTTATTCCACAAGATTTATGGATAAGCTGTTTGATTTATAATTATTAGATTATTTTCAAATGTCACTTAGCCTGCTGTGCATGAACATAGCTGTTCCTCAATTTGTGCGTTTCCCATTTTAATGGTCAGCGTATGAGGCGGCTCACATTATTGCATGACCTATAGGCTTTAGCTTCAATTTTGATGAAATTATTCTCTAATCGGTTGCATATTATGTCGTGGATATATCCCTCGAATGCATACTGCAGTCCCTTTTGTCTTGCTTTCTCAGATATTTCACCTGTTTGCCAAAAATGACTAATTATCTCCTTGGGAATGTCTGACACCGGTGCATACATACTGTAATAGACGCGCCAGGCACGAAAGCTTGTCAGGCGTAGCAACAGTAATTAAGGAGGGCGGGGCTTAGCAAAGGGTCAATTAGGCTATATAATGACTTAGAAAAGCAGCCAATCACTCAAGCATACCTTGTATGATCTTTCTGTCCTCTGGCAACAACGAGAGATACCAACCCAGCAGCCTTTGGTCAGTTAAGGAAAGGAATTTATGAACATCCACCAACTTAAATACAGACCTGTAAAATAAACAACAGCACAGCTCTTGGTTATTCATTGTTAATCAGGGTCATTTTAGTACGTAGAGCGAGAGTGAGAATATAGTTAATTATCTGCATACCTGTCCAGCAAGAATTTCCTGTTCTCCTCTGGTGATGAAGAAACACAGTTAGATGAATGAATGGCATCCTTGCCCAAATTTGCTATTGATAAAAGTCATTTATTGCTTAGATTTGTTTGCAACGTTAACCCCTTAGCATTCTGCCCCCTTTTCTAGAGTGGTAGGGTGTGTTGATACATCATTTGAATGCTAGGAACCTGAGGATTCATTTGAATGTTGTCATGTTTTTTCTAGTCACAAATCAGGAATAAACAATTCACTTTGAAAATGTTTATAGGGTTTAGTAAGTTAGGATACTAGTTTATGATGGCTATTCTCCTGCTCATTTATAAGTCATTGCAGCAGTTTTGGGGTTGATACCATTTGGCACACCATTTTTAACCACTTGAGAGTTTACAAAACTCCATCCAAAATACCACATTAAGACAACAAGTCTCACGTTTCATGGTCTCACTAAATTGAAATGGCTACTATGGGGACCAACATCACACAGTAATATATTGCTCTCAATACATCCACAGAGTCTCAGCTTTTCAATCATACCCAATTTAATCAACTCCAAGACCCCAGTTACGTTAAGCAGAAACATTCAAATACTGCGTTTCAGAATAGGCGAAAATTAACGTTACACAGGTATACTGCATGAGGAAAAACTGCATGGTTATTGCCCAAACTGCATGGGTTATGGATAAAGCGGGCAGGTCTGTAAAGAGGAGACTCGTGGGTACCAATACAACCCATTTTCATTTAGATATCTTTAGGTAAGAAGCCAAGGGACCCCTTTGAAAATGACCATGCTAGTTTTCCCCTTTCCAAACTGTAACGTTAGCCCAATTTGTGGAGTATTATTTAGCCACCTTACCAATAAGCTAGCATGCCATGGTGGTTACCGTTTCTTAGATCGCATTGCTTCATATACACATATTTTAATAACACACTCCTTAGGGATGTAACTTACTTGGACTTGGCTTTTCAATCGCCGTATTGTAATAACAGGGTATCAGGTGTGAGGGCACCACCGCGCCCGCATACTCACGAGCCACGTAGTGCGGCCTAGGAATGGTCACCTCGTAGGGTAACGTGAGTAGAAAGGCAGGCCACACTGCCTGGAAAACAGTAATGGGTTGAGTGTCCGAAATAATCGTCCAAAATTACAATGAGGACTCGTTGAGGTCGATAAAACGGTTGGCTAACGTCTTCTTAATCATAAGTCTTCTTACCTGCTCCATTTTCACCGTCTTTACAAAAGAATTAAGAAAATATTAACCAAATAACGTTAGGGCGCTTCAGCTGGCTTTAGTTTGCGATTACGTTGCCGGTTTTCGAGATGGTGGCGTTAGCTAGCTAAGTAGCTAGCTAGCTAGCTAGGTCTGCACAATATTTACAGTCTGTGGTCTGCACCGGGTTAATCCGCCAATTAAGTTAATTGGTATCTACCGTGTGGTGTGTGGCTCCGTCCAGCTCCAGCCCAAGTTTGTGAATAGCCAAACAAAATATACCCCCAAAAAATTAAATGTACAAGAGCAGCAGTAACACCTGGATTGTCATCAGATCTGAACTGTTAGGAACTATTTCTTTAGTGAAAGTAGTTCCAACATTATTCTGTTTTAACGTTATATTTTTCCAGAGCAAGAGAGATATCTCAAAAGCTTGCCTTGGGAATCAAACTCATAATTATCCCCGTGATTAGATAGCTAGCTACCACAAGAGATACAAAATAATTTGGGGAGAAATGGTAACCTAGCTACCTCACATCTCCTGCCAGGCGGTGGCGCGACAGTTAGCAGTTGAGGTCTTACTCTTGTCCTTCTGATTTTTAATGGCGGTTGGAAACATTCTGAGGGTCACACATTTTAGTAACGGTAAACAACAAACCTCACTTCGCTCATTCCTTCAAAAGCTGACTTTAAGAAATTCTAATTTAAATAGAAATGTCTCCAATTTAAGATTGAATTTATTCAGGCATATTTATTGTACAGCTTCTTTTGTTTAATTATTTAACATGTAGGGGAGAGTAATAGCAAAGCCGGTCTATGGATCTTATTAGAAATTCTTTGGTAATAAAAAAAAAAAAGTTACATTTTCCTTGATTTCTTTTTTTTTTTTTTTTTTAATTGCCCTGTTGCTGAAATGTGCTATACAAATAACGCTTTCATACCTCAAAATCAGTTTTTTGTTATATATAAAAAACTTATGCTGAGGTGAAACAATCCAGCTAGTTTTCCACAGGGAGAGAGAGAATATACTAATGCTGCGTTCCAGACACAATTTTTAGCCCGTAAGTTACAACTTCAAGTCACGACTCACGACTTGGTAGCGTTCCAGGCAAAGTCACGTCAAACCCTTCTAGCTAGCATTAGCGTTAGCTAGCAGCTACCTACTGTTGACGTTAGCTAGCGCTAGCTGATACTAGCAATTTCTAGTCGGCAACATATTTTGGGCTTCATTTAATAAACATAACCTGCAGTAGTACACAATTGTATGTGTATTGTTTTGATTACAATGTGCGGAATTACTTTACGTTGCCTATTTATGTCTATTTATTTCTATTTCTCACTGTTAATCACCGGCGTTTGGACAGCATCGACAGGGGTCGACATTGTTGTTTATGTGTGTGTGACATCAGAACTGTAACTGGGAGTACAACGATCTGGTACGAGTTCACGAGTAGTAAGTTACGGGTTTGACTGCCGTTCCAGGGCACTTTCACGGGTAGAAGGTTGTGAAAACACGAGTTACGGGTTGCCTGGAACGCAGCATAAGCATGTTCAGAGTAAGTGTCATCACTCTAGCTTGTTTCGGATTGGAGAAATTGAGTGTGTTACAATTGCCCCTGGTCTCCCCTATTACATTTGGCCTCTTTTAAATGGAATTTGGTAAGGGATTTGTAGAAAAACATGTTTCCAAAGTAAGTTTTTTTACTAAATCTTCTAAAAGTATTGTTTTGGTATTAGTACTAAAACTTAATACACCCAGTTGAATTAAAAACAGATATGATTCTACAGGGCAGTTGCCACACAAACACACCTGTTGCTATTTAGTGGAGGATGCACAGTGCAGCAGAAGCAGCACAACTCTAGTCTAACTCAAACTTCTTCTGTATATTTTCTATCCACTCTTCTGGGGTTTACACTGGCTCACATGTACTGAAGAGGTCAAGGTCTTGTTTTTTTATCATTATCAAATCTTAGGTCTCAGGCTCCTTCTAACAGTGCTAACGAAATATGTATAAGAAAGAAAAGGAGGATCACACAAGCAACAACAAGATGAGAATCTATATACAAAGTAGTGTGAGTTAAAATAACAAAATGTAATACAATTTAGACAGCAATAGTGATGAATAGAGTGTAAACAGAAATAAATGCAAATATGCACAACATGATGGGGGTAATGTTGAAAAATGTATCTGCATAATGACAAGAATAAATATATGTTGTGAATATGTTACATTCTATTCTGTTAAAACTCTGAACAAAGCCTCTCTCGTCTGTTTTAATTTCTATCATAAATTGTAGCCCTGTTTTCCTTCTTGAAGATGTATCTGCGTGAACCAACCTTGAAACCAATCCTCCTTTCCTGTGGAGCCTCCCATCTTCCTACTCTCACGTTATCAAAGTGAATGGAGCGATTGTTAGCAAAATGTGTATGTTCGTGTGTTTCTCATTAAACCCTTAGAACATTTTGATCTGAACCCTGCTTTGTGTCACTTTGTTCTCAAAGCGCTCGCCACTGCTTTCAGAATCAACTCACAGAGGTCAAGCCAGTAAGATGATAGGATACGAACCACAAAACAATTGTGTTTTCTGTTGGAGATGGTAAGTCCCTTTGGGGTGGACTTTGGGCTTTTTCACTTTGTAAACCTATTACATGCACAAAAAAGAGATATATATATATATATATATATATATATATACAGATATAAATACTAAACAGGAATGTAATCAAATGTACTATTAGCATAATGATAAGTATAAAAATATACAAAGGTTAAAACACTTAGTTAAAACAGTTAGTATATAAAAAGGTGAAATGATGTTAGTTCACCAAATTAATAAATTAAAATTTCTCATATTATGCTTTTTTGCTTTTCCCCCTTTGATTGATTGTGTTATATATCTTTTTTGTGCATGTTATAGGTTTACAAAGTGAAAAAGCCCAAAGTCCACCCCAAAGGGACTTACCATCTCCAACAGAAAACACTGTTCACAAACTGCTCCAAACAGCTCTATTGTAGTCCAGCCTTTACTTCAGAGACAAACGTGGTCACTTTGTAACACACGTTATAATGCTCGCCTAGCTGCTAGCGTGGCACGCCCTCATGCTCTGCAACGGACTAGCTAGCAGTCCTTACTACTGCGCATGTGCGACTCCCAACAAAGATGGAACAGAAGTGCGATGTCTCACTCTGTAGCTAAAACAGAGAGCTCAACACACAGGGTGAAAAGAGGAGCTGCAGCAATGTGCAGTACAACAAATATATGGTGTTTTCTGAAAATTAAACCACATTAACCTATTCTGGTACAACCTCTAAATACAAGTATGAACCTGAAAATGAGCATAATATGAACACTTTAAATCCAGAGGATTAAATGTAGTGGCTGTATTGTTTTGCCAACAGGGCATTATCATGTCCCAATCTCATAAGTGCTACACATTATTATGTGCAGTTCAGTGCAGTTAAGCACTTTTCATTTTTGTGGAAATTCTATACGCAGCTGAGAGCTTCACTTCGCAACTACAACCACGATTCACTGAACAAAAAAAGAAAGACAGAAAGAAAGAAAGCTGCAGTGAATGTGTGAATGCAGCCCTGGTGTCTGGTAGGTTCATTGGGGAAATCATCAAGTATGCAGGACAGGAAGTGCTGCAATCATGCTTTTTGTGGCATAAACAAAGGAATTACTGCTTGTTTACTAGTGACTCCATCAGATAGACTTCCAAACAAGTGAAGTACAAAAAACCCTGCAGCAATGAGTACTAATTTGTAAAACATGTTGGCAAAGATAAAGACAACCCATATGTGATGATGAAATATTAAAGGACAATTCTGGCGACCAGTCAAACGACGAACGCCGTGCAACCAGTAACCAGAAACATAGCTCGCCTGTGGAAGTGTGGTGCTATTTTGACCCTTGTTAGTGGTATAGAAATAGAGATTTCTTTTAACTTTACCCTCTGCCCCAACGACTAGCGTTATAAGCTAATTAGTGGTTTGGGCTAAAACTGGTCACATTCTATTAGCATGAAAACAGATCCCAGAGAACGGTCGACTCGGTACACCCAGTACATGTAATTAACCCCTAGGTTCATTCTGCTCCGGATTTGTCCTTTAAGTTAATTTTTTACCCTGGAAACATCAAAGCAATCTCAACATTTAGTAGCTGTTTTGGATCGTTCTATCATATCACACAATGTTCCTCAGCAGATGAAGTTGCCCAGTTGTTAAGGAAATGTCATTCTTCACCTCATGATCTCTGGTTCCTCTTGACCAAAAACCATTTCTTAGTTTCCTAGTGGCTAAAAAGCATCATTGAACCCTGCAAAAACACTTCTTGTCAACCTATGTGTTCTTAAATTATATTTTGGAGGCTAAATTGTGCCGTGTAAGTCTATTTCTGCCTTGTTGTACATGCAAGATACCCTACTCATGTTCTGGCAGGACAGGTGCCCGTCCACTAGAGGGCAGCCATGGTTAATATAAAATAAATATGAGCTATCATGACAATCTGAAATAAATACTAACTTGTGGGTGGTGTGTGTGTGTGTGTGTGTGTGTGTGTGTGTGTGTGTGTGTGTGTGTGTGTGTTTGCAAGAAATCAGTTATGTAACAGAGTTTTCAGTCGCACCATGGTAATTAGCATTGTGCGAACACAGCGTGTTTGTCAAATAATGTGAAAGATTTGTGCTGTTCCCTTCCCGGCAGCATGACCCATATTTCTCAATAGTCGACGCCAGAACGGAGTCGTTCCCTTTCTCAAACTGCAGTAGATGGATTGGCTTCACACACTGAGTGCCTGTCATGGTCTGAAGATTCAGAGTTGAAACTACATTATGCTTCAGCTGCCTTGTCCTATATGTGGATCAATAATTTACTTGGAAGCAGCTCGTGCTCATGTGGTATTATGTATGTTGAAGGACTACCCATTTGGTATGTCCACTTTTCTCCCCGCTCAAGCCCAGGGCCATGCATCAAGCACTCTGTAATAGTGTATGTATTGATTTAGTGTGATGTTTATGACGCAGCCTTGTTTGTTTCATATGTGTGGCGTTCTAAATCTTTCCTCCAATGTGTAGCCTATAATATATTCTGTCCATACCTTACTGTTAGCCTTTGGCAGGTCAAGGAGGAAGCTTTCCGTACTGGTGATGGAGCGTTTCCAAGGTAATGGATCTAATTTCCTTAGCCTCACTTGCTCCAGTTAAATGGATCAAGATTATAATATTGGACTCATGGCTTAATCTTGACTGTGGATAAATGCAGCGTGGCTCTCACGATGGCAATGACGGTCGCTGGTCCACCACTTTGGCCCAGACTGAAATATCTCAAAAACCATTGGATCGATTGCCGTGCACATTTGTACAGACTTTTATGGCCCCCAGAGGATGAAACACTGACTCGTCCTCTTCTATGAGGTTGACACTTTGTGGTTTTGAGTGAAATATCGTAATGGATTACCATGAAATTTGGTACAAACCTTCATGTTCCCCACAGGATGGATTTGTATATCTTCAGGTAATCCGCTGAATTTTCATCTAGTGCCACCATGAGGTCAAGTGGTCTGGTGTTAGCATGTGGCTCAAAGTACAGCTGTTCCCTTAGTACAGCTCTCACAAAACCGTTAGCATGGCAGTAGACTCTTGTCTTGTTAAAACAAAGGATGACAAAAAATATGAATTAAGACAAATCCATTTAATCTGGAAAAGGCTAGTAAGCAACTCTTGAGTCGAAAAGCTAGTAAGTGGACTTCAGTGAGGATCTTTTTGTATTGGTGGTGTATGGGTGGCCTAGAACATGACAAATTAACAAAAAATCAGTGGATCACGTTAGTTTCACTGCAACACTGTGGCAGAAATCCAAGCATGTGATGTCTCTAATCCACGGTTTATGACACTTCTAAATAAGTTTGTCTGGGTTCCGTTCTCCTTTTTATTTATTGAGCAGTTTCCTGAGTGATACACAACAGTAGAAATGCATATTATTGTAGATATTGAAGTATGAATATTCATACCTTAGCTGTGGACATTCTTCAAAAGAAGCCCATAGTCCTCTTTTCAGATTCAGATGAAGCGATGCATCACTGTCACAAGATCCTCACTAAAGTCCACTTACAAGCTTTTTTAAACTCAAGGTTTGCTTGCTAGCCTTTTCCAGAGTAAATATCTTTGTATTAATATTTTTTGTCTCCCTTGTTTGAAAAAGGTAAGAGTGTACCGCCGTGCTAATCCGTGTTCACTTCACGGAATTCTTCTTCGGCGATTCCGTGAAACTGCCACAGATTTTGAGTTAAGGGGCCGTGTTCATTTCACGGGATTCTGTGAGATCAGGTTGCATTAGTTTGGATTAGTTAGGATTTTGACCTCATGGTGGCACTAGATGAAAATTCAGCGGATTACCTGAAGATATAAAAATTCATCCTGTGGGGAACATGAATGTTTGTACCAAATTTCATGACCAACAGCAGCGAGGAGTAAAGTTAATAAATAACAAACATCTGTTATTGGTGTTGGCAGCTGCTATACTCTATACTCACGCACACACACACACACACACAGGGCAGGGCACCTCCCATGAGCACACTAAAAGCTCTTTCATAGCATTCAAAGGCACTCTGCTCTCTCAATCAATGGAAAGTTGCCTGCCAGGCTGTGTTACTGGAGACCAGAGCTAAGCTTTTGCACTCTGTGGTTTGAGAAGGCTCTGACTCAACACCAGGCAGAGTGCTGCTGCCGGCCATCAAGACAAAGCCCAATTTTCCATCCATCCTTACATCAGCACTGGAGAATATACAGCATTGGCTGCTTAAATCGTGCCTATTATTGAACAAAAAGAAAACTGTTGCTATGACTTTCACACCATAAAACTGGAGCGGTCCGATGTGTTCCTGGGGGGAGTGGAACTTGACATTGTAAAGGAGTTCAAGTACCTCGGTGTCACACTGGACCCAACACTTTCATTTAAAAAACTTACAGCGAATAAACAAATCAATGACAACTACTTCTGCTAAAATGTCCCTACATTCAGTGATATTGACACATATAGATTACTGCATCACAACCTGGTCACTCACTGGAAATACAGTTTTAAAACCCATAGAAATGTTATTCACAAAATCTATAAAAAATACTTGATCAAAAACCTTTGTCATTCCATCAGTGTAATATTTTGGGAAAATACAATATGCTCAACTTTGAAAATGTTATTCATTTAAAAAATAGTTGTTTAATTCATGAAGTTTTTCATGGAACGGCCCCACCTTCACTTTCTACATACATTAAACCCAGGTCTGACAGAGGTTGTTGTACCAGAGCTTCATTTAGAGGAGATATAGAGATCCCGCATAGAAAAACTACCTTTGGACAAACTGTTCTGTCTATCAGAGGAGGTCATTTTTGGAACAGCGTCCCAACAAACATTAGAGAATGTCCAACTTACTGGGCAACTTAAAAAGCATCTTAAACAACTTCTTAAAAGTTCCCAGTTATGTCATCACTTTAACTAATTTTATTGATGTAATGTAATCTGCCTGAATGTGAGCTAATGGTTTTTCTTGCTTGATATTGTATATTGTCATATTCTTTTGTGTTGTATTATCTTGTGTGTTGTTGTCTTCCTGCCTCGGGACTACAGGTGAAAATTAGCATTTATGCTATAACCTGGCTCATTTACAGTCTGTACAGAAATGTTAGATTGTTCATTCATGTGCACTGTCCCGAATAAATAAGTAAATAAAATGTTCAGTTCTGTCACATAATCAGATACCATCATGCTACGTATTTCAGTTCAAAACACATTTAACAACACAGTGATATTACAAGCCAGGCACTGTTATAAAAAAAATAATAAAAAGGGCTACACACGCCTCAGGGAACCTTTTCAGATGTCGGGAAATCTTCGATGACTTGTGAAAACATCACAAGATACAGTAGTTGTGCAACATCTTATAGCTAGTCCGAAGCTAGAGCTCACATACAATTACACACAATCAAGTCAGTTCCAAGATATAATACATTTACGTAAGTATTGTACTTAATTACAACTTTGAGGTACTTGTACCTAGTTCATTTATACTTATACACCACATCTAGAGGCAAATACTGTACCCCACAGTATATGATTCTTTTAAAATGATGCCCTCCTTGACAGCTACAGAATTCAAGTGGTGTTATCTCGTCTAGCAGACTGCACTGTAACCTCAGTCGGTGTATACAAGAGCGCACGTATTGGAAATTTTAATATTTATGGCTTCCTCTGTGCTCTCAGTCACGTCTAATACCTAAACTCATGAATAATTCTACACACTCAAATAAGCACAAACCAGTCTTTATGTGCAACATACTTTTGGGGCTCACTATAGGTTTAACAGCATCAAACTGTGAATTATTCACTGATGAATCACGCTTGAGCATGAGAACATTAAAGTGTAACTTACCTATATATTAAAAAGGGCAATACATCTTTTCTTGTTCTCTTAAACTCTGGTACTATATGTGTTGACAGCAAAGAAAAGCACTGAACTCATTTTTATTTCCAAAACACCCCAATGTACATTATCCCAATGACAATTAGCATTGTCATGCTGAGGACTTACTCAAACTACAAAATAATGACCACCTTGAGGTTGTCTGCCTACCAGTCTAGTTGCAGTTTACATCCATGTCTTTCCAGACTCGTATACAATACGTAGTGAAGACTTTGAAGCAATTCAATAAAAAGATATTAAGTGCATTTTTCGGCGAAACACGGATGCTTCACACACACATCTTCAACCCGGCAGCACAGACGATCCCTACAAACACCACAGTTTCAAGATTAGTTTCACCAATTCAGTATTCAACCAAATGTGTCCCCTTCTGTTCCTGAGTTATGGCGTTGAAAAACGGCCAGAAAAATGTTTTTTGCAGAACATTATGTTGTCACAGTGAAGTAGACCGTTTGGATATTAAATGTCATCACTTCATGATTTTATTCTATTAGACATTGTGTCCAAGTGGACATTTGTGCCAAATTTGAAGAAATCTCAGGGATCCTAAGATATCATGTTCACAAGATTGGGACTGACAGCCCGAGCCTTTGGCTGCGGCCAGCGCAGAGGCATAACATTTTTTACATATTATGGATTGTAAAAATGCTCAGTTATATGAGCTTTAGCATTAATTAGTGTTTTAGAAAATGACTCACACGGAACATAGTGTTTTTCTTGTACACAGCTAACCAGACACATTAGCTTCCAGTTAAAAAAAGGGAGTAATCATTTACCCAGAAATGTCTGAGAAGGAGTCAGGAGAAGCACGAGACTCAGAAATCAGCCAGGTCAAGCACGGCAGCCAGTCAGCTGACTAACTGAGTGCGAGCAGGAGGGGGTGGCGGGGAGAGAAAACGATGAAACACACCAGGACTGCAGGCAGTGAAGCATGAAGGACCGTTTATTGTACCCAGTACAGATTATCATAAACTCAGCAGTGTAAGAAACACATTGTGAGGGGAGGGGACTGAAGCCTATACAAGTGCAGACAATCCCTGTGCCTGGGGCGGATCCCACGATATCATGTGTGTCTTCACTGGAACTCCAACACACAGTCTCACTCTCTCTCACACACACACACACACACACACACTACAGGCAAGATAATAACATCTTCTCATCCATTCCCTCCAACCCAATACCTTGAGGCCTCTTAAAGAAACAGTCTGCAGTAGTAGCATCAGAAGGATTGAGATTGGTTTTTAAAAAGGTACGTGTCTATTAGAGCCAGAACTATACAGCTTATACATTGAAATCAAAACAAATGCAGCCTTATAGCAAAAATATATACTTTATATATGTTTGTCTTCGCCCCCCATTCAGAAACAGATAATGAACACAAAAAAAATGCAGAGAATATCACAAATATCTTCCTTGTCCAAAGACATTAAAGCGATATGTTAGTGGACACACAGTCTTGACTGATTACACCATGCAAAGAGAAGCAGAAGTCTCCTGTTGAAAACTCGTAACTGGCAGAGGTGTCCAGAAGAAGGTGTCACAATTGTACCCTTCTTTTTAATCGCATGCAACATCCTGATGCTCCTGCCATACTGGTGCATCAGAGGAACTAGCACACTGCCAAGGAAATATTAAGCACCCAGGCAGAAATACAACAAAACAAAAAAAAAAAAAAGGAACAATGTGACCATTTATCATACATAATTACTTTAGGCTTTTAGGAATTATAAACGCCTCTGGGAAAATATGTACTCGCGGTATGTATCCCTTTTGAAATGGAGGAGATGGAGTGCTAATCATCTCTGAACTTGAGCAATCAAAAGGACCCAGCAGTGATGGACAGGCATGAGAGGAGTGTACTGTATAGACTGTGGGCTCCTACCGTAGGGTCCTGTCTGGGGAAGCAGATACAATCTCTTACACGGGCAGAATGCTTAAAGAACGCACCGCTTACACAAGAGAGCAGCCCAACCAACTAGCCTGAAATACAGCAACCCCCCAGAAACCTGAGAGTACTGGGTCTCTAACAATCGCAAAACAATTGAACAGCTGGATTAGAAAGAAAAGTAGTTCTATCTACAGAAAACAAACCGATTTGTGGGTTTAGAATATGTTGAGTTTTGGTTTTTTTTGTCAATCCGTTTTTTGCAAATTAAAGCCCTTTTACGGATCTTGTAGTTCAGATGTGGCGACATGAAAATGGGGGACCCAAAAAGGCAACTATAGAATAGTGCTGCACGTAGAATATCTTAGTCGGGGTTTTTTTGTTTTGTTTTTACTCTGTTGGTTACTTGATTGTTTTTAAGAAAAGCAGATTGTCACAAAATCAGAAATGCAACAACTCTTGCAGTCTTGTACAAAGGAGGGGGGGGGGGGTTTCTGTCAGTTCTTTTAAAGTTGGCGGCGTGTGGCCTCGCTTTGTTGGTCTCCGTAGCAACAGCAGCCCCATGCAGTCCAGTTCACCCTCGTTGGTTTTGCAACCCTCGCGCTGTCGCAGGCTTTTCCCTCATTCATACTTAGCTTGGGAGCTTACACAGTTTTATGAAGGTTTTCCAGGGAGCAGGAGAGGAAACCATAAAAAAGGAGCAGAGCGCGTGGTTTTTCTTCCAAGCAGCTCAGCAGTCCCAGCTCTGGATTTTTAAAAGTGGCCGTCGAGAGACTTTGGGAGTGTTTGCGTGTACATGTGTTATGTGCGTCACGACCCCCGCGCTGCTCGTTAGTAGCCGTAGCCTTCTGGGAATGGCAAGCCTGCCACACACTGCTCCCCGGCGTCCAGCAGGTAGGGAGCCGTTTCCTCGTAGTGGGTGAGGGGCACGGTGTCGTCGTCCAGCCCCAGCAGGCTGTCCGGGTCCACCTTCAGGTTGGGCCTCTGGTTGTCAGGGAAGGCCATGGAGAAGAGAGCCTCGGGGTCGCACACAAACTTGTACACGTACCTCTCACCAGCCACCTGAGAAACAAGACAAAATACATATTTAACTCACATATGAAACATCATGAGTGATACTTATTGTGCAATGTGGGCGGGTGTAAAACTGCGATGATTAATCGATTAGTTGTCAACTATTAGATTAATCGCATTCACATTTTTATGAAAAAACAAGTAAAAAATCTCTGATTCCAGCTTGTTAAATGTGAATATGTTTCTTTTCTCCTCTGTGACAGTAAAATGAATATCTTTACGCTGTGGACAAAACAAGACATTTGAGGACGTCATCTTGGGCTTTGGGAAACACTGATCGACATTTTTCACCATTTTCTGACATTTTATAGACCAAACTACTAATTGAATAATTGAGAAAATAATCGACAGATTAATTGACAATGAAAACAATCGTTAGTTGCAGCCCTTAGTGCGTGCATCACATTTCCCTTACAGACTCTTGATTCAAGGATGCTCATTTTTTTCAGATCAAGTTTAAGACATTTTGATTTGGCTGAAATCTGAGGCAGCAAACACTACACCAATATTTAGTATTAGTAGTATATCTAGTATTCACTGCCACTATTTAGCCGCTGGCTGTGATAAGACTCTACTTTAGAGCATCCCCGTGGTTGTAATCAGATATGACTACCTCGACTAGGTTAGCCCCATGCACCACAAAGTTGCTGAGGGAAAGGGGTGGAGGGAGAGAAAGGAAAATGGTGAACGTGCCTTTACCTTCTGCATGATGCCCTTCTCGTAGTAGTAACGCAGCGAGCGGCTCAACTTGTCATAGTTCATGGCCGGTCTGTTCTTCTGGATGCCCCAGCGACGAGCCACCTGAGGACACGCGAGACACAGAGAATCGCAATAAGCCACAGAGAATTGATATGTACATAGGGGCTGTTTACAATTTGGGCCCCAGGCCGCTCGGTAGCAGAAACAATCCTCCGTGAGCAGAAATAGATGAAGAAAAGGGTCTTTTGAATGGCAAGTTGAGTTTCAAAGCCCTTCCAGATGCTTCTCTCCACAAGACTAAAGTTATTTGCATGTACTGTCGATGTGAAGTGAGTTACCACCGGAGTACGTAGAGTCTCAAATACCACTTGAGCATTAAACATTTAAAAAATATCCTTTTTGAAGAAAATTTAGAACAGATTAAAGAAAATTGCGATTAATCGGAAGTTAAAGCTTTAGTGCGTAACATTTTTTGATATTAATGAACGTCCGTTACATTCAAGCCATTGCCAAAAGAGTTGCTACAAAGCTAATTAAGACTATCAGCTCTACACAACTCTCTCTGTATTTCTCAGTATGACTATGTTCAGAAGGTTGTGTCGTCCGGTGACTTTCCCGCGCAGAAACTCGAGTGAAGATAATGACCTCTTCTGAAGAGTCCATCATGTTTTTTTTTTAATCCTCCGTGTCCTCCTTGGCTACTAGCAACTGTGTGGAGGAGGGGTGGGGGAAGGTGCGCGATCACGGAAGGCTTGTATCATGTGGACGTGCCGACGGTGTTTGTTGTCATTACCTTGAATTCCTCACGGGGGAGACAGGAACTACGCACTATAGCTTTAACTGTGTTTAACAATCATGCGATTCATCGCGATTAAAATCTTTTAAATCGACTGGACAGCCCTAATATTTAGTCGGACAGAAGACATGAGTCCAGTTGAGGACAGTGGGTACTGACCTCCTCAGGCTCAATGAGTTTGAACTCCATGCCCCGACCAGTCCAGGCTATGAAGTGGCCATTGGCTGGGTCGTCCAGTAAAGTGACCAGGAACTGCCAGAGCTGCAGGGAGCCCCGGCGCTGGTAGGGAGGTCCGTCACGATAAACAGAGGGTTCCTGTTTGACTTTACCTGTGAGTGGAAGAAGAGGGAGAAGAGCAGGAGAAGAGAGTATGGAGAAGTAAAAAGGAGGCAGAAAAACAAAGAGTGAAGAAAAAGTGTCCGTCAACGCTGTACTCCGCCACGACCACAGTGTGGTGAGACATTCCTGCCAGATGGAGACTGTGAAGTGGACTTGCTGTTCATTATGCACCACGAGCAGTCAAAGGACTCCGAACATGCCCACAATAGCCAACTTTATGGGCATACAATATCTAATACTTTTGCACTAATTTTGGGTTAATATTGAGATTTTTTTTGGGGGGATTTCTCAGTCTTACCGTCTAATCTTTCAGGGACCACACAGGTATCGTCAAAGTACAGCTGATGATCTCTGTCGAAGGAGAAGCCTGCAATTGACAAAAAGAAAGAAATGCAACTTAAATGGGATGAAAGTGGAACAGCGTGGGATAGAGCGTGGGAAGCAGGCTTTTGTTCTGACATGAAGGCCAGTGACAATGTTCAACCCAGAGATCCAAACTGCATGCAAAGCAATAATATAGCCGGGCAGCTTCCCAAGAGTGGAAGCTTCTATTGTGCGGAGCTTCTGCCAGCTGCTGATGTGCGAAATGTACTGTATGTGTGGAGCAGCTACACATGATTCACTGATGGATTTACTTCCCTCTTGAGCTGTCATTTCAATGCTGCTGACCACCATTCATTTCCCCCAGCTCTCACCAACGCTGAGCTTTCAGCAGCTCGATAAGTCGCGAGGTTCACGGTCACAATCAAACGATTCCTTTTGACTATTATTGCCGATTATCTTGTCGATTAAGCGATTAGTTGTTTAGTTTATAAAAACGTTAGTAATGATCAGTGTTTCCCAAAGCCAAAGATGACGTCCTTAAATGTCTAGTTTTGTCCACAGCTCAAAGATATTCAGTTTACTGTCACAGAGGAGTGAAGATATGTGAAAATATTCACATTTAAGAAGCTGGAATCAGAGAAACTGATTAATGGATTATAAAAAAAAAAAAAAAAAAAAAAAAAATAGTTGGAGATCAATTTAATAGACAACTAATCGACTGATCTTTGCAGCTCTACAATCGATGGACTTCACTGATGAAATTATTCAAACATCTGAGACATAAAAAGACAAAAGCAGACAATAATCTGCAACTTACTTTCATGGTTATTTTGGTAGAAGCTCCCCGCTCTCCCAAACGATGAGTGACAGTTAGGCACTTCTGTAAACAAAGAAGATAGGTGTGTAAATTTAGACCAGAGACATCCTCACTGTCGTATCAAATGTGTAATACATCAAGATCCACCTCGCAGCTGACAGATATTTTTGGATCCCTGCCACTGTGTACAAAGATACACAGCTTTGATACTTATGTATGCGTTTTCTCTATGTTTATACAGGAGTCATTGAGTCCAAGCTATATTAATGTGTTAAGTCACAGTATTGGGTATAAAAAAGGTCAAAACACATGGTGGCTGCCTTTCTGGCCAACCGATGATGCTACAGATGAACATGGTCAACAGCTGGACACACACACACACACACACACACACCAGCCCCCGCATGTCCACCAAGCCTTTAAATAAGATTAGCACCATGGTTGCTGTATTAAATCTCAATGACAATCGAGTTACGCCAGTCCACCCCCCTAGGGATCGAGGCCTGTCTTCCATTTGCAGTGTCTCTGCAGTGCATACCAACCATCTCCACCCCCATCCATTATTCTGTTTCCTGTCTACTGATAAGACAACCAGAGATCAATCTTGAGCAAGTGTTTCCTTAAGTCTCTGTCTGCTCTTGTCCTAACTAAAAAGGAAAAAGAGTCTGCAAGGAGTAATCGGTATTGCCAAGTCGTACCATGCATGTAGAGAAAGAGAAAGGTACTGTAAGAGTAAATTGAAAAAGAAACTTAGGAAACTTCCTCCGTCAAATGCTGACATGATAGTGCATGGATTTAAATCATGGCTTTATGTCTACATAAATGGCTTGGTCACCGTCTGTAGACCACCAACGCTGACGTAACAACATGCAAACATGCACTTCTTCTTCCATTCATCCAGAGACACTAGGCCTCTGTGACGTAGGTATTTAAAAAGGCCATAAGAGGCTAAGAGGATTTGTCATTACATCACTGCCATGCCAGCCGGTCACCCACCAGGCAGAAAAGGAATGAGAATATATGAGCGAGCGTGAAAAGATTTAAATAAAATAAATAAAAGAGTTGCAGAGTTTCAGGAAAAGAGGATGTAAATGCATCAGAGCAGGGACAGCTGGGTGCGTGGGTGTTAGGATCAAACAATGCAGCGACAGTCGCTCTGGCTTGTTTGATTTAAACAAAGCGAGTAAACAGCATCTCTGCCATGACTGTTTGACAAGGCCTTTTGGAGAGGCACAATTTGGCCCCATGTGTATTCTGTAAAACCAAGCTGAGAATTTCCAGGCTCTTACAATCAGCCTGCTGTGCTGCATGTCACTAAGTCCTCTGAGGGCCCTAGCCTAGATCTATTCCAGGTAAGCTCAGTCAAGAGGTTCTCTGCACCTGGCTGGATGACCCATTTACTTTTTACCCTTGGAGGCTTAGGCAGAGCTAAGAGACCCACTTTTACTTTACTGGCATGGCTCTTGAGGAATGATGCAGATTAGGCTTTGAGAGAGAGAGAGTGAGTGTGAGTGTGTGTGAGTGTGAGTGTGTGTGTGTGTGTGTGTGAGAAATGAGCACCTGTGTGCCCAGGCCTCTGCTGCACGCTAAAAATCACAGGCGCGTGTTAGTGCCCAGAACAAACACGGCCAGGCACATTCCACACCCTCTGCCCGCTATACTTTCACACGGCCCTAGACATTACTTTCACACAGCTAGCAGTGGACTTCCTTGCTATGCAAGAACAGAGAAATAGATATGCAGGAAGCTCCACAGGGACATCTTGAGAAGTAATGGACTCTTCAAGGTTTTTTTTTATTATTTTTTTTATTTAACTACCCTTCTCTACTCACCAGAATCGAAGCAGTAGTCACGAGGCTCCTGCTTGATGGCCATGGGGTGGAAAGCAGCCTGATGCGGAGGGCCCGGGGGTGGACCTGGGGGGCCCATGGTGGGGACGCCCTGCTCTGTGTAGCGTGGGTCGATGAGCTCTTGCTTGAAACCCTGGGGTGGCACAGCTACCAATGGCTCGGACATTTGGCGGTGGTAGGGCGGCCGGCCGTCTCGTGGCAGACTGTTGTTGTTGTTGTTGCTGCTGCTGGGAGGCTGGGGCAAGAACTGGGGACGCCCTTGATTCTCGGATTGGGGAAAGGGTAGACATGGCTCGGACATCTGCCGCTGGAACCTAAAAATGGAGGGAAAAGTGGCAAGACAAAGAGATGATGTCTCTTTTCAGAAACACGCCTGGGTAAATACACCAAATGAAACATTAAGAGGAAAAGCCTCATATCTAGATAATGAGGTTCAACTCTAGCAGCGTTTTGAGAGAAAAAACGACATTCACGCATGCACGCCCCGCATATTATGCGCGGAAATCGGCAATTTATGCGGTGAAAGTGAGTCGTCGTTTCCAAAAGATCTCCGTTTGTGCTCTTCCAAACTACAAAGCAACCCCAGAGTTTTCAAACCAAAACGGGAACAGACTACAAATGTCGGTTTTAGAGGCTCTGAAACGCCGGAGTAGCGTGGACGCGAGGCGTAAACGTAGCAAAAGATATTTAATATTTAACCTAGTAGTGTAGATATAGCCTCTGAGTGCTCACCTGTGCTCAGGTGTAAAGTTGTTGGCATCCTGGCTGATGGGTGCACAGGGCACGGCGAAGGGTGGGCTGTGGACGGCTTGCTGGTTAGGAGAGCCGGCGCTCGCTGTTATAGGCTGCTGTACGTGCACCGGACGGGGCCCCGGGGTCTGATTGGCTACATGGGGGTGAGGAGGGGGGGTCTGCGCACTCAGAGGGTGCGTCCCTGCTGTGCTGGTAGGGCCGCAGGGAGAGACTGGTGTTGAGGGGGGAGTTAATGGCTTGAACCCAGGAGTGGACTTCCTGTCACAGGCACTGTGGATGAAGAGATGGGGGGAACAAACACAGTCAGAACTTTAAATCGGAGAGGAATAATCAATACACTATCCGGTGGCTGCCGTCCTGCTCTTGGTAGACGTCTACAAATGTAATTACATACCTGTAGCTGTAAAGGCACTTCTCTCCGTAGGGCATGGGACTCCGGTCCTGGTGACAGGGAGAGAACTCTCTGGAGGGAGTCAGCTCTCGTTTGATCTTGGCTGGGGGCGGGCCATGAAACATCACTGGATACGAGGAGACATACAAAGAATTGAGTGCATTAGATAAACTCCAGATATCACCTAATCGTAGCCACAAACAGAAGTGCAGCAGTTATCTTAACCACATTTGGAATTGATGGATAAATGGACGTATGGTCTGTGTATTCCCTCGACTGACAGAGCCACTTAGCAGCAATTTATCATCAGCCCTAATGACGGTCGACTCTGGGCTCTGAAAACAACCATCTATCTAGCCACTGCTAGGTAGCACGATACTAACTGCACTATACACACAAAAGCTATCAAACTTCTCGTCTGATTCCCATTAGGGCAGGCCAATACCCATGAATCAGTGTGGCTGTAATCTAATGGCGGTGAATGATTTTCTTCTCCCGTGCTGTAACCATTAGACGCTAGCTGCAGCTTTCTGCGTATCGGCTGCACTTTCCAGGGCACCGCATAATAGCCAGGCAGAAACTAGATCTCTTGGCACAGAGGAGCGGGGGCCAAATAAATCACCCGTGGTGCTGATGGACCGAAGCGGAGTTACAATGGGCACGTGAGCTCCACTGTGAAACCTAAATGGCTCGAGTGAGGCTCCTCACACGCAGAGAAAAGCAAATAATGAGGAGATTAGGCATCTTTTCATTGGACTGGTGGCTAAGTGAGTGGATTAACAAACAAGCACCCAAACTCCTCTCCTGGAGAATCTGAGCTAAAGCATCACACATCAATAAACTGAGAGTGCTCCTCCACTCTAGAGCAAACTTAAACACAGTTCAGAGACATGTGATGTCCTGTAGCTCATACCCAAAAAAAAATAATAAATAAATAAAAAAAATCTGGTTTTGGTGAATAGGCAACTTGTGAGAGAGAATGGCCTGCAGCCTGGCAACAGAAACAACTGACACACACATGCACGCACGCACGCACCAGAGGCTGGCGGTCAGTTTGCAGCTCGCTGAGCACATTAACCAAGATTTAAAAGGCAGCCCTCACAATGACAGTGGCTGCCACACCCTGTCTCCACCTCCTACGCATCAGACAGAAAACATAAACTCTGAAAGACAGAGGGGATGGGGGAGAGATCATAAAAAAGGACTGAAACAGGCAGCTCTGAAGCTGCCCTATCCACTGGAATCTAGCCCACTTCAGCAGCAGGGCCTGAGTGCGGGAAAGTGTGAAATCAGATTAGGCGCTTGGCTCATGTGATGCCCCATGCCAATCGGCTGATTAAACTCAAAATGAGGGGGGAGAGCAGCCTTTCCCAGAGCTGTGTTTTAAAGGACGAAGAATGGTGTTTGTCCTCGGCAGGACGAAGAAATGTTGATAAAAGAGAGGTGACCTAGACATCTGGTCAGGGTCAGTAACTCAATAAAAAAGCACTTTCTTCAAAGCAAAAAGAAGCCTGTGGTTTTAAGATTCTGATGCAGTGCTGTTAAAGCATAGCTTGCATTTCAGCCTGAAATTCCACCGTGGTTTGAATCTCTGCCCAAAATCAGACGAGATCCAGGCTAGGCTAAAACATCGTAATCATGACTGGGTTTGACTGATATCAAAAAAGCAATAACAGAATCTGTTCAGAGGACTACACACACACACACACACACACACACACAATTATCAGGGATGAACAACAAAAAATATCAGGTACTCACAGCTATCAGACTGGAAATCTGGGACAAACTGTTCGTCATCAGGCACCTGGGCTGTGAAGATAGAGAGAGAAAAATCAAGCACATACCCCTTTTTGTCTCACTTTAGCCAACATATTTTATGTGCCAAAAATAAGAAGGTGTGGACAAAAAGATGAAACAAAAACAAGAAAAAAGATAAACAGAAAAAGAATCTGCTGGAAACTGGTTCATTAAAAGAGATTTAAAGAAGAGTAACAATGTAATCTAACAGAAAAAGGCGAGAAAGCTACTTAGACAAAAGGGGGTCTCGGTCAGCAGTTTTTCATGCATAGGACTTTGCTCTTCTTGCTCTAATTGCTAACAAACAAATAGCAATATTTCACATTCTCTACAAGTTAATCTGTAATCTTGAAACTTGCCCAATTTGATCCTGTTCACTATTTAGGAAACAAAGGACTAAGAGGTAAGAAATGTTTAAGTCAAACATGATTTCACAAAGCCAAAAAACCAAATCCAATGAAATGATTTTGAAAATGTTGTTTGTGTAGATGGAGAGAGAGAGAGAGAGAGAGAGAGAGAGAGAGAGAGAGCAGCAGAACACACTGGCAGACATTTACAAAAATAACTACGCTAATAAAATAAACATGGAGCTCACCTTCTGCAATCCAGATCTCTTGCAGCTGACTGAGGTCTTGGAAGAGTTCTGAAAATCACAAAGTGACAGATATTGAGTATAAGTCCCCACCAACTTCACTGTACTTTTAATTAAATGTTAAAACATGTTGTTGTGGCAGCTCACATGTGCAACCTGCACTGTTCATTCACATCAACAACGGTACCTTCTGTGTCCTGGGCGAGTTCTGTGTCGACAAACTTCCTTTTCCTGTCGCTCAGAGGCCTGCTGTGAGACGGATCCTCCACGTGAGACTTGTGCTGTTGGGTGAAGAGAAGGAGAAGATGAAGAAATGTCAGCGCATCAACAGGAGATGTCACCTCACCTCGCAAAAGGACAATGCAGATGGTATGCAAGTGTATTATAAATGTCCATCCATAATGTAGAGCCATGGGTTGAAAGTGTGAGGATGTGATGTGTGAGGCTGGCATGTGTCCACTTACACTGGGTGGGACCATGAATGGGACTTGCTGGTCATAGAATCCATCCATGTTATGTGGGTGATTGGGGGGGCTCCAATATTGTGGGGAAGGGGAGGTGTTCGCTTTAAAGCGACAGCGCCCGGGTCACTTCGTGGGTCACTGGAAAACACAAGATTGGAAACGTACAGCAGGTGTCACAAAACTGCAAAAACAAACATCCTCTTTCGCCATAAATGTGTCTTTTAGCCAGTGTAAGGGTGGACACAGTGCGTCAATGTGGCTGTGAGTCACTTCTATTGTCATGTTTGAAGCCATACTGTGTTCTGGGCTTCATTAGTTTGTAATGTATTTATATTAGAGCTGCAAAGATTATTAAATTAATTGTCAACTATTAAATTAAATCGCCAACTATTTTCCTTCTTTTTTCTCTTTATAAAAAAGAAAAAAAAAGTAACAACTCTGATTCCAGCTTCTTAAATGTAAATATTTTCTAGTTTCTTCACTCCTCTGTGACAGCAAACTGAATATCTTTGAGTACAAGACATTTATCTTGGGCTTTGGAAAACACTGATACGTTTTTTTTTTTTTTATAGACCAAACAACTAATCGAATAATCGAGAAAACGATCGACAGATTAATCGACAATGAAAATAATCGCCAGTTGCGGCCCTACTTTGAGGCTGGGCTTCATCATTTTTGTTAAGTATTTATATAACAACACAAGTGGTCCTCTGCATCATATGCTGATGCTGTAACAAGGCCACCATCTTCTATTTAACCAACAAACTCTTTGAACCGAGCCATGCAGAGTGAGAGAAGGCAGAGCAATGTAAACACACAGTCCTATGGAGCGCCTGTTATACAGTCATAAAAGCCACTCTCTGGCCATCTGTGGGCACTACTTTCCACTATAAATCAGCCTGGAGGGAGGTGTTGAGAAAAAAGAGTGAGTGCCACTCTTTAGATTATGTCTATGGCTCTAAGATCTGCATGCAAAACGCAAAGCTTTCCAAACAAGATTAGACGCTTATAGAGGCTTGAACCTACGGTTGGGTGGCAATACTGGTGCTACAACTGGCAGAACTTAAAACTCCCTGCTCCACTGTGGTGTGAACAATAGCCTAGTATAAAATCAGAAACACTAGCAACAAAAACAAAGTTTCCTTCAAACAATAACACCACTAAGCCACTAGACTGCCCTCTATTCCTCACATCTCTCTCAGCAGAGTGATATGACTCACTGCTCCATCTACTGTTAATGGATGACGAATACAGGATAGCTGCTGGGCAATAATTACAGGCCCCGAGCACATATTATAACTCACTGTGTCTTCATGTGGAGCATTTGGTCATATAGCACATCAAATCAAGAGTAGGAAGTTATTGACAGATTGTATTGGCTCTATTCTGACATTCACACATAGTGGTATACAGTGAGAATTGAACTGCAAGATTGGAGATTTTAAATCTAAGGCAAAAGTTACTTAGGCCTATTAATATAAAAACTAAAGTAATGACCTACGAAAGATATATGGCAGTAGCGTCAACTATTATAATTAGGTTGAACTTAAATCAAAACTTGATGTGCCTAAACGCACCAAAGACTAGGCAAAGTTTACCTTGTAATTTCCACTACAGTTTCACAGCCATTGCGGTATTTATAAAAAAAAAAAAAAAAAAAAAAAGGAAGAAGAAAAAAAAGTCACAAGTAAACAGACAAACTTGGGGAGTGCGTAATTCAGACCAACTTTTATTACTGCGCTAACATGTCAACATTGACTCATTTTCGGTACAAGTTCTGCGTTTCAGCCGAGAATGGGGGGCCGCCACAGGGGGACGAAAATCACCCGACCCCCCCCTCTACTCCTCCTCCACCTCCTACCCGCCCTTCCCCCACCCATATCTCACTTGTTTTTCTCAATGAAGTGAAACTCGAGCCGTGTAGAAACAGAGGAAAGAAAAAATGGCCCGTCCATTCATAAAAAAATAAAAAATAAAAAAAAAATCACAATCAGTCGCCTGACCGCGCTGATAAGCCAAAGTCAATATCCACGCAGATAACCAAAGGACCGAACACAACACACGCTGGGCTTAAATATGACATACGGCGTATACTTTACACAGATAGGAGCCGATATAAAATGGTTGACAAAGTAAATACCTTAAAATAAGATGGCGTTGCAGTAGTTTGTAGTCTAAAAGAGCGTAAGAAAAATATCTAGCTAAAATAGGGCTTCATAAAAGCAAGTTGTCGCCGAAATAAACGTTGCAGCTTACCTTGTCTGTGTTTATAGACGTCCTCTGTGTCGAAACAATACGGTATTAATATCCACAAACACAACCACAACGTGTCGATAGTCGTGTAATCGACTGCGCACTGGTACAATGATGTGTCTCCTTCGACTGACAAAACTTGACTGAGCTTTTCGTTAATGGCCCGGTCGGTTTTTCCCCTGGGCTCGAGCGGCACGCAGAGACAGGCGCTGATTGGTGGATCGACCCTGTCCGTTAAGTCAGTAGCCAATGGCGTCTCCGGGGCTTATTAATAATGCATGAGATTCTGTTTGGCCAATCACAGCGCAGCACAGGCCTATTTTTATGAATGGCTGGATTTCATTCACATTTCTTTCAACCATCAATGCCAAGATGTGTTTGTTAAAGGGCCAGCTGCAGTGGAAATATACTAAAGATCGACACAGAGCTATACAGATCGCTGCTGTAGCAAAGTCAGTGTCACGCTGATTTCCCCTGGACTCTAATGATAGATAATAGTGAGAACAGTGATTGGCTTTAACACACTGTGCTCAATCAATTTGAAATTGACTTTAACAGTAATTTGACAGATTTGTGTTTCAGGAGAGTGACGCAAATGGGATGATAAAGAAGGAAATGTATTTTCAAGTAAATGATAAGTGAATGGATCATGGAAATTACTTATTATTAATTACTAATTATTAGCTCTTATATGGAGCCTGCATCTAAAATACAAGTTATGCATTACTTGCCTTGTTTAAATGTTTTGTTTGTTTGCTCACTGTCTTTTAATGCTCATCTAAGTAGTATATAGTTATCAATAAACAAATACAATTAACTTCCATCAGCATCTATTTGCACACAATCTGATTTATTTTATTTAAAGAGCCTTATTTATTATAAGAGGCGATAAGATGATGAGGTTAGTAAATCTGTTCATCACTTTGTTGTCAGAGCAAGGTGCCAAAACAAACGCTGGTCAGATTTGCATAAAATGGGGTATAGACATGTATTGATTGGTTCACATTTTATTTAGCCATTTAACTGTTCATTAACTGTACATATTTGTTGTGTACTTTATTTCCCAAAATTAAGGTCTAAATCTATGTGGGTAAATCCTGACGTACATGTTCTAGAAGTACACACATTTATAGCATATTAAGTGTAAAAATAGTTGAATCAGGCTATAAAATAATGTAAGTCCTCCCCAAGTTGAGAGCATGACCCCAGTTTCTCAATAGCTACCTTCAACCAACTCGTTGGTCCATAATAATATATCTGTTGAATCTATTGCTATGAAGTAGCTCCCCAGAAGATGAACCATTTCCATTTTTGATTATCAGCTTTCCTTTACGCAACAAACACAATGTCAAACGGGCAACTTTGTACGCAAAGGTCATGACTTCATCACCATGGTATTTACTGAGCACATTCATGCTTCCCAGAGGATGAACCGATGTTGTTTCAATAGCATCAAGTAAAGCAACGTGGTCAGTATTTTGTTCAACTCAAACACTCATGTTTTGTTCTTTGGCAATCTGTAATCTGCTAACAAAACAGAAGCATTATTTTTTAAACAAGTGTTCTTCAGTCGTAATAAAATGCCTTCAACTTCTTAAATCTCCTGAACTTTTTGCAGATATATCAACATCTTTGCACATCCTGAACTAAACCGTAACGCCTTCTTTTCTCTTCGTTAAAACATTTATATGGTACATATTTGTTCATTTATGTTACTGTTTCTTTTACATTTAGTGTTTCCTTTCAAAAGCCATCCCAAGTTGACCGTCATAAAGCACTGAGAGAGAAAAAGATAGCATGACTTGTGTGTATGCAATTGTTTGCTCACAAACATGTGTGTGTGACGGAACGGCTGTTGGAACCCAAAGGTTAGAGTTCATGAATAAATAACCTTTGTCATCATCACCTCCGTCACCAAATTAGGAATCCCTCACGTAAACTTTGTGTCACTGCACGCACAAATTCCAGCAGCTGGTATGAAAACTCTAATCCCCGGCTAAACCCTGCAGCCATGATGCAGAGATTATGAGCCTGCTGCCGAGGCAATGATAGTAAGAAAAGACAAACACACATGTAGTTGTGACATAAGACAATACTGAGCTATCTTTGTTGATCGTCCCGGAGACCTAAGGCCAAAGGCAAACAGCTTGTCTTTCAGGATATAAGCTCCACTTGGAGATGTGGCGCTGAAAAAACTGTGACGGGGAGAGTGTTTAAAAATATCCGCTGTCAAATTCAATTGTACATGTGCGTGAAGCATTAAATTGCCGAGGACTATTTGAAAAGCAACAGCCTGCAGGTCCACTGTATGGTGCACCTCTTCGTTGGTGCGGATGTAGTGGGTGGTCACTTGGAGGCGTGTGGAGAGCGAGCACATTGTGTTGCTGTTCTTATTCTTTCCTTAAATAAATGTGCCACATGCAAAGGGTGACATGCTGCTTGTGTACATATACCTCTTACTTTCTCTCTCTCTCTCTCTCTCTCTCTCTCTGTATGACTGCAAGTGTGAGAGAGAGATTTAAAGTGCTAATGTCCTGTTCCCTCAAAGACTACTACAAGTTAGTGTGACAATGACATAACGGCCAGGTCAGTAGAGCTGCCTGGGCGCAATGTGGGCTAATCCTGATGGTGAAAATGCTTTACTAAACCAGGTGAGGACGCCAAAAAAAACCACTACGCCCTGGAACCTCTGAACCATGACTCTTCGTGATAGAAGTTGGACAGTACTGTACGCTTGATTTAGTGAGACAACAAATAAGACAGAAGTGCTAATTATCTGTATATAACTACAGCTTTCACTACTGTTAATGCACGGTGCAGCCGTGTGGGACTTTGAGGTCGGGGTGCTGTGAGGTTCTCCGATAGCCTGGTTGACACCAGTTGTAACTGAGAGCGGGTCTGGGAAAGGTTTGTTGACAGTTCATTTCCAAAGGGGCGTCACCAACGGACGCTGCTCAAATGCCTCTGGGCGCAATTGGATAGTCCTTCAACCAATCAGACCAACGATCCGGGTGACGCTGCGCTTCGTTAGCCGTCATGTTGAATGTAAACAAAAAGCTGCTCGCTGTCGCTGCGCTATCGTCGTCACGTAAAGCCCGCCTCAACGGTTGTGATTGGTACAAAGCCCGCCTCAGCGGTTGTGATTGGTGCCTCGATTTTGGGGACATTGGAAATGGGCTTGAATGGGCTCTTCACCAGACTGACTTGCAGAGCAAATCTCAAATTTGCCGGAAGTTCGTCAGGGTTTACCCAGGCTAGTTCGCCGACTTCGTCGGAAATCTGACTTTAGAGGGGCGTTCCAGTTGAAATTTCCGACTTGGAACTCGGAAATTACGACGTTCAAATGCAACGCACCATAGGCCTCTATCTAAGATGAGAATCATGTATTATGGTCAAAAGCTCCGAAACAGCTACTAAATGGACCTTGTGGTGGGATTGTTTCCTCAACTACCACTGCAACACACAAACACACTATGACTATAAATATGAACATGGAGCTTTTTTTTCCTTTTAGAATTCAAACTCTTTTTCTCATGTCTTGGCCCATCGGTGAACCAGAGCGATGAAGCACAAGTGGGTGAGAGTCTTGGCAGTCTATCCCAGCTTGCACATGTTTGTCAAAATGCACATTTCAAAAAGAGTTAAAATGGGAAAGAAGTGCCTCTGGGTGTAGGATGCTCTCTCACTGAGGGACAAGACGTGACTTGCCTGCTATTAATAGCACTTTGGGAGATAATTCCTGCCTTGTTATCTTTGCAGCCATAATCAAGAAGCTTTGCCAAAGGCAGACTCTTCTGAGGCTCTGAGTTGTATAACCATGCTTTCTTTATAATCTCTCTGTCTCTCGTCTCTTTCCCATTGTTAATTCAATGCCTCTTTCTTCTTTGACATTTACTCCTTTCTTCCTGATTCTCTGTCTTTCTCTCGCTCTGCTTTTTCATGCCTCTGCTACTGGGCCACAGATCAGCGCCAGAAGAACATTTAAACACACTGCAGAACGTAACAAGCAGTGGTGTAGTCGACGCGATACGCAAGTATACGCAGTATACCCACTAAGAAAGCACCAGGATTTCCATATACCCACTTAAAAATGCCCAATGACACTCAACGACATGCTTTCCATTATAGTTTTGATACATTTTGAATTGTGATCTGTGTTTTTTCTACTTCACATAGGCTAAATAAAGGTATTTCCACTGTAAATTGGTGCATGAAAGTGTATCCGAATACAGGTAATGAAGTCCTTGACACTCCAAACTTCCCTGGGGAGGACACCCAGACCCCCCACTATGATATGCCCCCCAAAAGCAGATCAGTACAGTATACCCACTACAATATATTCGACTACACCAGGACAAAACAAAACCTTCCCTGTTCTATTTGAATTAACTTATCAAGTGGTTTTAGTTATTTTCTGTCAGGTTTTAGATTTAAATTCGGTGAAACAAAACACACCTAAAACCAAATTGCACATTTAAGCAGCTATAGCTGCTCCGTGAGGCTGAACTCACCTTAACTCACCTGAACTCACCTGAACTCACCTGAACTCACCTGAACTCTGGAGTCCAGTAGGAAAAGGCAGCACTCTTCAAACCATTGTCTCGTTGTTTGTTCACTCAGTCACTCTCCTCACATGTTTCCTCTCAGTCTGGATCGCACTGTTTAATGTCATCAGTGACTCACGGCTGTTGTTGGATTGTCTTCAATGATCCATGAAGAGTAAAGATAATAAACAGGTTTCTGTCTTTTTCAGGCACCATGTAACACATTCTAATTATATCCCAAGTGAGCAAATGTGATGTTTAAAGCTACTGCTGCATGCAAGTAATGCGTGTACCTAGAATCATTAAATATATAGCTATTCACAACTATACTACGGTGGCCGACAGGGGCAAACGCCCTGCAACTTAAGAAAACACACACAAATAGACAAAACACAAGCAAATTAACTTCATTAATTTGACAACACATGCGCAGCATTCAGCAAACGCGCTGCAAATAAAAAACGATGCAAAAAGGGTTTGTGTGCTTTTCTTTTTGCATCATTTCATATTTGCAGCCCGTTTATGTATTTGGTTGTGTTGTGTGTATTTGCAGTGCGTTTATGTATTTGGTTGTGTTGTGTGTATTTGCAGCGCGTTTATGTATTTGGTTGTGTTGTGTGTATTTGCAGCGCGTTTATGTATTTGGTTATGTTGTGTGTATTTGCAGCGCGTTTATGTATTTGGTTGTGTTGTGTGTATTTGCAGCGTGTTTATGTATTTGGTTGTGTTGTGTGTATTTGCAGTGCGTTTATGTATTTGGTTGTGTTGTGTGTATTTGCAGCGCGTTTATGTATTTGGTTGTGTTGTGTGTATTTGCAGCCCGTTTATGTATTTGGTTGTGTTGTGTGTATTTGCAGCCCGTTTATGTATTTGGTTGTGTTGTGTGTATTTGCAGCGCGTTTATGTATTTGGTTGTGTTGTGTGTATTTGCAGTGCATTTGCTGAATGCTGTGCATGTGTTGTCAAATTAATGAAGTTGTTTTTCTTTTTGCATCGCTTCTTTTTTCTGGGTTTGCGTGCTTTTCGTGTTTGGTCTATTTGGGTTTGGTGTTTTCTTAAGTTGCAGGGCATTTGCCCCTGTCGGCCACCATACTATACGTACACTGTAAAAAACGGCAACATTACGGCAGCTGGGGCACAACATTTTTTTGGAAAAATAGGTAAAAATAACTTTCTTGTAAACAATACAGTCATTTTCCATAATTAAAATGTTCTGTAGCTTAAATTTTACACGGTATCTTGCGTATTATTTTTGCTTTACAATGTTTGATGAAGAATGTTTAAACCTGTAAAAACTAGTTTTATCTAATCACCAATTTTATTTAATTCAAGAAATGCATATACAGTATTAAACATGAATTTAACAGTTTAATCTATTGAATAAAAGATAAACATTTGTGAAATGTTGATACATTTACGAATGTATTTTAAAATTTTTCTTCTTATGTAAAAACATTTTTTTTTATGGTTATTCACAGTAACAGGTTCTTCATATTCTGTTACCACTGACATGTAGATTCACAGTTTATTTGGGGAATTTTTTGATATCTTTGTGTTTTCAAAAGTACAAGAAAAGTAATTATTTACTTACACATAAAGTAAGTAATGTGTGGAGTTCAACGGTCATTTCAAATCCAACTAGCTTAAGTAGAAATCCAAGAGTGGCATTAGTTTATGTGAATAAAAGCTCCATTGTGTCATTTTTTGAATTGATTCTTAACAAAAAAACATAGGTTTTTCACAAATATGTGCTCATTTATGTGTAATTACTTCCACCAATTAATTAAAGTATTCTCGTAAGCGTAGAATCTGCCATTCAGAATCATTCAGAATACATACCAGCGACTGGCTCGAATGGCGGCAGCCATGCGGGCCTCCATCTTTAAAATACATTAGCCAAAGAGGGCCATACCTCCTCGTCATCTTTGGAGAGTGTCTCTTTAGTTTTTCTTTGCTTAGGAGGTGTCACCGATCCACTGCCACCGGCTCTGTCTTTTGGATTTTCTTTACCTTCCGTTAGTTTTCCCTCGCACCTCCGTCGTATCAACTGATCTCTGACTCTGCTCACGGAGAAAAATATGTAGCCTACGCTGTAAACATTGCCTTACACTATTAATCTCGTACAATATACAGAACGGACGAAGTCGTACTGGAAGCCATGTTAATCTTGGCCTACGGCCACCGTAGGAGTTAAAACGCGCTCGGAATGGGAGGGGCTAGAAAGTAATATTCAGTTGGTTGTCATGTACAATTTCACCGCTAGATGGGAGAAATTTTTATACAATGTAGCTTTAAGAAAGAAAATAGACAAAATGCATATTCAGCCTTCTCTGTTTATCTGGTAAAATGTTTCGTCCATGGAAATGCCAACAAACAGCGAGGGTGACATACACAGGGCAGACTGCAGAGGCTGGACATATTGATTTTCAACCTCTTTCATCCAATCAGGTCCTGGACAACATGGCGGACGGTCTGCCCTTGACCCTCTGTGGGCTGAGAGCCCCCAGTCATACCGCCCCCGAGGGGGAACAGAAGGATCATATCACAGACGTAGAGTTTGGTAAATTGATTAACTGTCTTCTTGGTTACAAACCGTCTTTTTTTTCCTACTCTGTAATAATCCCCTGAAGCTGTGTGATGATGTTGCTTTAGTGATGTGTAGTATCTGATCTGTGATCCGCTCTGTACACTCTATTTCTATGATTTAGTGATTTTAATGTACATGTAGAGCAACAAAACGCTGCAGGGGCTCTGCGCTTCTGATGTCACTCAATACACCTAATCTGTCCCAGGACGAGATCTGGATCACACTAGTCTCTTGACTAGTGTGATCCAGAGAGACGGAGAGAGGGGGCTGACCAAGCAGAGGGGGGGAGCAGATGGAAGCATGTCTGTGAGGATCACAGACATGTTTCCATCTGCTGTTGATTAATTAAAGTGCTGCTAATTAAGAACAGAGTTGTGCGGCGGTAATAAATATTATACAATAACACACTTAGGTCTAGTCCATGTGCACATGGGTATTTTTTGGCCTTTCATCCACACACAAACTGTTTTAGGTCACTTAAAATTTGTTTTTCTTTTGGAAAACTCCTGCCAGGGTAAAGATTTTCAGAAACGTTTTCAGTGTTGGCATGTAGACAGCGAAAACTTTTGGGCTTGTAACGTCGAGTCGAGTGTTGGCCACTATCTCCTTTGTGATGCGTCACAAACGAGGTGACATTTCATGCAATGTCGGACTGCAACTGGCTTTTAACACGTTTACGCATAAGTGTACAGTTACTCTTCTGACATACTGAGGAACAGAGGCGTCAGAATGCTACAGAGCGATCGATGCGCCATTGCAGCCAAAATGCCTTCCTGTAATAGCTTTTTTTACAGGCTTTTGATTGGCCAACATGGCTTTAGGGTTATATCGTCCCCCCCCTCCTGTAGGTTTGGCATGCCCTTGACAGCACTCAATTGTGTTTTTGCATTTTCATTTGGACAGATTTTTTAAAACAATGGTGATGGGATTTCTTTTGGAACGAAGGAGGGAGAAACCCTGTTTTCAAAAATACCCATGTACGTGTGGACTAGGCCATAAAGGACTAGTTACATTTGAGTTCATCATATGGGCTGAATGGTAGAGACAGGAAAGAATCCCATGTTTACGACTTGCAACTCAAGATGGTTGTATGACTGCAGAGATTGTCATGTGAGGGGTAAAATACTGTGAATTATGACATTATATCCATAGAATTTTGGGTTTTACCCACGTGGAATGACTTTGGCTGACGTGAGACAACCTTTGTTTCCCCTTGCTTTCAGTCTTTATGCTAAGCTAAGCTAATTGCCTCCTGACGCACAACAGAACAGCGGTAAGGATCGTCTCAACTAACGCTCGACAAGAAAATTAATAAACATGTTCTGCCAGAATTTTAAACTTTTCCTTTAACCTTCCTGTGGTCTTCAGGTCACATTTGACCCATTATTATTATTATTATTATTATTATTATTATTATTATTACTATTATTATTATTATATTCTATATGAGAATTTTTGGGTTTCTTTCAACCAAATTGTCAAAGAAAAATAACGTGGATGGTTCCATACAGCACTATGCACAAGTAAAATAAGTGATCAGTTCAGTACTTTCATTAAATTTGAGTGATTTATTACATTTTATAGCATTTGAAAAATAAAATGGTAAAAGAATGTTGAAAAAAATGTCGAAAAAAGCTTCAAAAACGTCAGAAAAAAACAACCAAAATGTCAAAAAGCATAGAAAATAAGCGACATAAACGTAGAAAAAAAGTGACAAAAATGTCGGAAAAAGAGACAAGTGTCGACAAAAGTTTTAATTATAAATTTCGACCCAGGAAATCCAAAAGTTGCATGTTCGACGGGAAGACAACACAAGGAAAATGTTGACAGAGAGAAAACCATGGCTGAGAGGCAGGTTTTAGTCCAAGGGCAGAGAGAGAGATGCCAACAGTAGCGTGAGTAGACTAGAGAAGACAAAAGTGTTTTGCATGTTGTGTGTTTTTACAACTGGAAACCTGTCGGGTAACTAGACGAACAGCCTGTGGCTGATTGTGCCAAGCTTGTTGTCGCTTTGCTCAGAAACATCATTCTCAGAACACAAAGACATCTCAAACTGAAGAAAAAATAAACCCGCATTATATATTTGAGTGTCCAGGTGTGGGTTTTTCTTTTGCTTTTATTGAACCTGGTTAACTACATGTTCCTTTTGAATGCTTTGAGAATCACTAAGTTATCAAATATCTAAAAAGTAGCATATAAGGATAAGGATGGTAAATCCCACGAAAAGACCAAAACCAACAATTCATTTATATTACTAATCCAGTATTACATCAAAGCCAAAGTAGTCAAAGCCTCATGCGGTTAAATTCATAATACTTCCTGTCCTAGTTATTAAAATCCCATCAGTGATCCATACGCTTGCACTGTGTGACATGTTCCTTCATTACAACGAACATGGGCACTGTCGTTTTGGAGTCAATCCCACATACACCTATCTGCAGCCAGATAAACTAAATAGACCATAAAATGTGTATTAATCCACTGCTGAAAGTAGTCCCCAACACATTTACCAATTACTCCTATTTAAAGTGCTCACATTATGCTTTTTGGCATTTTCCCTTCCCTTTATTGTGTTATATATCTTTTTTGTGCATGTAATAGGCTTCCAAAGTGAAAAAGCTCAAAGTCCCCCCCCCCCCAAAGGGACTTACCATCTCCAACAGAAAACACTGTTCACAAACTGCTCCAAACAGCTCTATTGTAGTCCAGCCTTTACTTCAGAGACAAACGTGGTCACTTTGTAACACACATTATAATGCTCGCCTAGCTGCTAGCACGCCCTCATACTCTGCTTCTGACTGGCTAGTAGTCCTTACCTAGGTACTGTCAGGGCACGCCCTCATACTCTGCTTCTGACTGGCTAGTAGTCCTTATCTAGCTACTGTCAGGGCACGCCCTCATACTCTGCTTCTGACTGGCTAGTAGTCCTTACCTAGCTACTGTCAGGGCACGCCCTCATACTCTGCTTCTGACTGGCTAGTAGTCCTTACCTAGGTACTGCGCATGTGCGACTCCCAACAAAGATGGAACAGAAGTTAGATGTCTCACTCTGTAGCTGAAACAGAGAGCTCAACACACAGGGTGAAAAGAGGAGCTGCAGCAATGTGCAGTACAACAAAAATATGGTGTTTTTTGAAAATTAAACCACGTAAACCTATTCTAATATAATCTCTAAATACAATTATGAACCTGAAAACGAGCATAATATGAGCACTTTAAGTACAGTTAGCTAAAAACCACAACGCCCAGCTGTTTTAGGAAATTACAGAGCCTTTGAAAACTAAATATGTGTCCTGTTTTTAATGAAGTATTCAATGAGAACAAATGGTCTATGAGTGCCACAGACAGGGTCGTAGCCACAGTCGAAAAAGTCTTTAGAGACAGATAGCACATTGTTGGTTTTGGTCTCTTTTCATGGACTTTGATGCTTTATCTTTAAAGACAATTTGCTTCAGGAAACTCAGCATGCAGATGAAGACAGACACAGATATCTCCTCCTTTGTTTGCTAACAAAGGTCAGCTCAGTGGCAGCAAATTACATTAGTCCATTACCTTGATGGTTACCATCCTCTGCCGCTAACTGAAGGTTAGGATGCCACAGAAATTACTATGCTGGGTTGCCAAATATTGTCGGCTTCAATTGTCTAAATCGTGTGGGTCAGGGGTTAAAGCAATTCCTCTCTAGTAACTTTTAGGGCAATATTATGCTACAAATGATCATCCTCTGTGATTTGATTTCTCTGTGCAAAGCTGTGAGCACATAACAGACCCATTTATTTGTTAAGGCAATTGATTACTTCAAAGGACAGAAATAGACATGAGTTGTGACACATATTGGATATTCACTCAGACAGAAAGGCCCTGCGTGGGCGTTTGTGTTGCTGCCCTTTGATTCCACAATAAATCACAATTGGATGTTGTATTGGTAGAAACTTCATCTGGGGATTCTACTTTTTTTCTTTTTAATGTAACAAGACAGCTACTTCCCTGCCTTTCTTTGCACATGATTATAAACATGCTGCCAAAAAAGAAAGAAAAGGAAACCACAATGAATAAATATATATATATATATATATATATATATATATATATATATATATATATCCGATAAATGGAATTTTTTAACCAAAGAAATGAGTTTTGAATAGTCTGATCCACACTCTCCTTTTTGTTCACTCTCCTTTTGTTTCAGCAGGCATGCGGTGATGTAAGTTAACTTCAGATAAAATATTATAAACAAATATATACACTTGGTAATATAGCCATCTAAAACAATTCTCTCAATAAATGTAAAGTTACTGTAAACATGCACTCTTTTCCCACTGAGTTCTCTTGGCGCCCAGGCTCCATTGGGAAAAACTACAAATCAAGGAGAAAATGATTATAATGTGCTGTATTTCTCATCTTGTGACATCCCCACAGTGCCTTAGCATTACTGCCAGTTCAATAGGTGTATATTCAAACATGAACCATTGAGATGGATGACAGTGACATACGGCTAACCTGTCTGTTTTCATGGGGCCTGGGTGCAAGAGTAATGACTCAGTGTATTTTAAAGGGAAAGCGGGTATAAAGGCATGAGAGCCTGACCCTACTACAGTGGAGCTCAGTTTGTACCGTCAGAACCTCTCAGCAGTCTCCCTCCGCCCCGCACTGTTAACACACACATTTCAACAGGGCGCAAGACAGTTTCCCACAAGCGTCTAACTCACATAAAGATCGTTTGAGTTTTAACATTCACATATTTACATTCTCTTTGATAATCTTGTCTGTAATGTTCTTGAGCATGGAAGTTCATTCTTCAACTTGGGGAAAGTATGTGTGACAAAATATTCTCACTTCAAGGTCCATTACCTGTACCTACGTCCTTTTTCTGAGGCCGATATCGATGTTTGAGAGTTACAAAAATGTGACAATATATCAGTTCGGTTGATATTCTTTTTTTTTTTAAATAAACATTTTTGATAAGAATCTGCTATGTGTTTTTTTGAAAGAATTATGGCTAAGATATGTTCTGAGTGGGACATTTTACAGTTAAAAAAATAAACTTTTTCATTTTTTCGGTGTGCATGGCTCTAGGGATGGCAATTTTGGTTTGTCGGTCGGTTGATCCACCACTTTGGTCCAGACTGAAATAACTCAACAACTACTGGATGCATTCCCATGAAACTTTGCGTGGACATTCATGGTCCCCAGAGGATAAATCCTAATGACTTTGTTGATCCTCTGACTTTTCCTCCACCATGAGGTTCAGATCTGTGGTTTTAAGTTTTCAGGTCAAAAGCTGAATTTGTCCAATACTTTGATACAAATACCTGCAAATCTACTGACATTCCCATCAGCCTCAGCTGTGCTTAGTGCTGATTAGCAAACATAAGTAAGTAAGATGGAAAACATGGTGAACTTAACATCAACATGTTAACATTATACAGTAATTGTGAGCATGTTAGCATGCAAAGATAAGCACAGGAATTTCCCCAGTGTGGGATTAATAAAGTCTATCTTATCTTATCTTATTAGCATTTAGCTCAACGCACTGCTAAGCTTTGGTGCAGCCTCATAGAGACGCTATGGCTGATGATTATTTTTGTTAAAATACACCAATCATACAGTATCAGAACATTTAACTGTTATTTCTTGTTTCTTGTCGGCCGACATGTACGCCGATATATCTGCAATAAACTTGTATTATTGGTCTAGCTTTTCTTTTAGTTGATAGACAAGGACTTGAGCTGGCTCCATTCGCTGATGAAGGCCATGTTTAAAGCTCAATATGAACCATGAGATTATTTTGTCACACATTCTGTAATTTTGATGCATTTGTTGTTCCCGTTCCCTCTTCTACAAGAAAGGACGAAGCCAAGCTGAGAAGAGGATACAACACTAAACCCTTATCTAAAATAATGGGAATTAGACAAAGTGGGAAACTCACTCAGAGAGTGACTGCAGCAGCTCACTACGGTAAAGAATACTGATCTGAACTCCTCTAAGCTAAGATTTCCACATTAATAACAATGATATATTAAAAACACATTCGTGTGTACAGTATATGTGAGCTACTCCTACGTTCCAGAAATATACATATACTCTTTCTGCACACACTGTATAGTATACTTTGCCATATTGTGGGAACATTAATATGGATACATTCTTCATAAACACTGAACTAAGCTCTCTGGTTTCTGAATGATAAATCCATCTTCCGTCAATCACAATTCCTCCACAGTACCATTACATCCTTATTTGGTAAACAAATCATGAATGCATTAAAGCTCCAATGTTTGGGAATTTTTCCCATCTAGCATTGAGATCATATATCGCAATCATCGCAGTTCAAAGTACGTATTACAGCTACGGTAGCGTTCACGTTTCAAAAAGCCGGTCTCTTGCTCTTTTCAATTTCCTTTTTCTTTTTCTGGGTGAAGAAGAAGACTGAAATTCCTGAAATTTGGATTTTGAATATGTGTGGTCCTCCATGTTTCCTTCTTCAAACTTGCCGGGGCCGAGAGGCTACGATACCCATTAGCAGCATTAGCAGCACCTGTGAGTTTATCATGTGACAGAGAAAACACGAAAGGCGGAGCAGTATGTCCTGCATGTCCCTTACCGGCTAACGTATTTCAAGATGGAGCATGAATATGGAGCGTCTACCCCAGTTCATGCAAATGAAAATGTAAAATGTCAAGCCAAAAGGAATACTTGGAATTGATGGTGGTGGTAAATATTCATGAAAAAGGACAAGTTTGTGAACGGGCAACACAGATTTTGATAATGAACAACTAAACATGTTACACACTGGACCTTTAAAGCAGTAGGGGCAGACTCTGGGATTTGCACTCCGACAGGACACTTGACATTGTGAGTTGATGTTTGACACGGTAATTAGGCGTACAGTTTCACTGTAGGAGAGCTAGACCCTCCCTGAAATAGAAGGATAAATTTAGTGCCCCTGCCAATGCTCTGGTAAATAAAAACCCTCGGGGGCCCCGCTGTTATACCCTGTGGGGATTTATTTCAATTCTTGACCCACTAGAAGTGTCCTATGCTGTATGGCATAAGGTGCACAGGAGCGGCTGCTGATACAATTTGGATGGTAGCGTTAGACTACATCTACACTACTATGTTTTGGTTTAAAAAACAAATATCTTTTGCTACGTTTACGCCTTGCATCCACACTACTCCGGCGTTTCCGAGACCCTAAAACGGAGACATTTGGAAAAAGTGCTGCCCCCGTTTTGGTTTGAGTTGGATTGCTTTGTAGTCTGGACCAGGCCCCCAGGAAGTGCGCTGGACTTTGAAGCCAATTTCACATAGTGGCCAAAAGAGGTGAATTACAACTTCCGTGTCCATCACGTGATGGGCCCAAAAATACTTTTTTTCCATAGACTTACACGGCGAAAGAGACTGTAAATCAGTGGATATATTTTATCGAGCGTCACAACCCCCGCGAAATGACTTGTTTCACCATAACATTTAGAAAGTCTAGAAGAGCAGCACGATTTAATCTTTTAATCCCCATTCGAGTTAGCGGAGCGCTACGCCGGAAGGTCCCTAGTGTGCCAGCTCCATGGGCCCCATAGTGTGGAAGGAGTGTCGACCATCGGGGCAATTTCGAACGCTGTATCCATGGTTTTTTATACATCCATTGTCAGAAACAGAGACCTTTGGAAATGATGATGCACGTCTTCTCAGTTAGGTAGGCGTACATACCTTTCAGTAATCGTCGCTCCAAGCTAATAAATCCCTGCTCTTACTGTGTTTTTTGCCGTTGTTCTTTGTACACTGGCATGTGCATGCCCAGTGTGTGTGAATGGTCATGTGATATGTGTTGTCAGACGTGTTAATATGGACGGAGATTAGTTCTGCAACTGGAGCTAAAACTCTTGTGTGGATGGAGATCGCTTTTTGTCTCAAAACGCAGCTTAAAAATGAAAACGTAGTAGCGTAGATGTAGCCTTAAAGTTCAACAACCACAGAGGACCAATGAGTTTTTTTAAGAACGCAACTACAATGTCTCCAATCTCTACTTTCAATCGCGACTTGATTTCTATAGCGATAACTAGAGAACAAATGGACAGGAACTTCCTCTGCCTGAAGTCTATCGCCAGATCATCCACACAGTCTGTAAATATGGTTTAGAGGATCTGTTTTTGTAGGCCAGTGATGCTGAGGGGCCAAAATCCCTGTGTGTTTCAACCCATTCCAGGCCACTGCCATCAACCCACAAACAAAATAAGTCAATAATGGATGAGGCTTTTCCTCTTTTCTCTGCTCGGCTGTTCCGTGCTGTCAGTCTGTGGGGAGGCCCCGGAGCGAGAGCTCTTACAAGCAACCGCTGTTTCATTATTCATACAGGTGTTTTAACGAAGAGGTGGATGTTTGTCTATTTACTACTCACCCGCCTTGTAAACAACCACGGTTACTGCCACACCGCTCTCACTCCTTCTCTTTCTCCCTGTAGTGTGTCGGAGCTCTCATCATACAACCTGCTTTCTTTAACCCCTATGTTCCCTCACTATCACTTTCTGTACTTCATTTGAGGGCTGTGGTGGAATCCCAGCCGCCAGAGTTGTGTTTAGCGGGCAGTGCAGTACTGGAGTTTTTTTGGGCTGAGAAACAAAATCCATGGCTGGGACGGAGTTTTGGGGAAAATAACTAGAGGATGATGGTTACACAGGAAAAGGTCGGTACTGTATACTGAGAGTCATTTCTTTTCAGGTGCCATCACTGCACGTTCCTCTGGGAATGAATTGTCTGTAGGCATCCTGACTTCAGGAATGTTCCACACTGATCAGGTTGATGAACGTCCCACTTTCATTCTCCAACCAGGGAACAGTGTACCAGTCGTCTGATGGAGCTGCCTATACAGTGGGTGGCGTGCGTGTGTGTGCGTGTGTGTTTGCGTATATGGACTCTGTGTGTTTTTGTGCGTGCATGCACGTATCCTAGTCGCGGCTCCGGTTGCGTTTCTTGAAGAAAAAGAACGGCGTCTTCTGAGGCGGGCCCAGTAAAATGGGGACCTGGTTCATGTGTGTGATCCTGATCTGTAAGATTCAGATAGAGAAAAACATGACAATGGTACAATGTTTATACAGGAAGCGGTTCTCAATATCTACAAATTCACAAGGTTGACAGTCATCACTTCCTTGCTCTTCACAACAGACTGTTATAAAATCAGTCACTGCAGTCTTGCAAATAACCTCCATAACACAACAAAAAGCTTTCTATCTTCCGCCTTCATCAAAGTCCACTATGACATAAACATAACAACATAAAAAGAGGTTGAAATGCCATGAGGATGAACAGATAGTAATTGATTTCCCTCTTTTTTTTATGAAGAAAAATAGTTGGACTGTGGTATTTGATGGCATGTTGTTGTTTGAGGTCGAGGCTAGGGGGGTGCAGAGGAGGAAGAGCAAGAAAATTAACCCATACAGAATAAAAGCTGAGTAACACGTGACTTGACACTTGACTTGACTATCTTTTGACTTTACGAATGTAATAACATGCTGAAAATCCCCATCTTTAAACAATTTTTCAGTGATTCTGATTTTCTGTAACTCTCACCGTGCAGGGGGGCTGCATCCAGGGCTCGCCATCGATCTGCATGGGCAGCCGCCGGGACGTCCTGTGAAGAGAGAGCAGAAGGATGAGCAAGAGAGGTGGGGGGGAGGCAGTGAGAGAGAGAGAGAGAGAGAGAGAGAGAGAGAGAGAGAGAGAGAGAGGACAGGGTGGGGGTTTGAGGTTGTGAAGGTCAGATCACACACACCTCTGAGGCACGAGAGGCCTGTTCACACTGCCCCAGGACAGGGTCAAACACTACACCCTTTGTTCCCATGAGACCCATTCCCAGACAGGACCCCAGTCTATAAACTCCCAGACCCACTGTATATGAACACACACACACACACACACACGCATACGCACACACTCAAAGTTGGTTTAAGACTTTCATGCATGCCTCTCCGGCTAGAGAAACACAGTATGGGAGAATGACTGTGATGAATGCTCTTTTAATTCGGGTCTAGGAAAATATTGGGGGCAGTTTGCAGAACAAGTTGGAGAATGACTTGTAAATGTCACTTCTTTGGTGAAATAACTGGCTCACTGTCGATGTAAACTGGGCTGAGTCTGAAACAAATGCACTTTCTTTGAAGGAAAACATGGGTCAGATCTAAAAAGAAACCACAGTTGTGCATTTGGATTTGTTTGATAGAATTTCATTGAATCTGAAACCAGTATCGAATACTCTTATTGAATCTGATCCATTCCATTTCCTTATCATATTTATTTAGGTCAGCTTTCATTTGTAATTAAAGTTATACGTATAGTAAATAAAAAGGGAGCTTTCAGTTTAAAAATAATTTGAACGCATGCATTCAAATCGTTCATCATTCCAAAGTACAGACAACATTATCTAAAGATGAGGCACAGTCGACCTGATTGCTTTTTACTAAAACACAAGAGAGAGGACGGATAAGAGAGTCATTAGCATCCTAGAACCAAATCCAAACTCGACACTGCAGACAGATCATTTCTAATCCTGTAACTGTGACTGCAACTCAGTCCTTGGCTCCAACGGTTCACGCATATGTGAAATATATAGTTCATTAGGTGCATTATTCTTTGGATGCTGCAGGGATTTTAGCCTTCAAATGCACAAACAGTCAAAGGGAATGCATTTTTGATCATACTGTACGTGTGAGATGGATGTATTTTGTGCAGAAAGTACAGCTTCCAGTTGGTTGACCAAAAGGAGGATAAAGGGAGGGGAGGGTTGATGACACGAGGCACATACCGGGAAGGATGGAGATCACGAGATGAGGAGGACGGATTAAATGTAGCTGAGAGGCAGGAGGTTCTGACCTGATGGTGACGTTGGTACACTGAGCCAGTCTGCGTCCGGCACTCTTCAGTCCAGTGTAGATCTGTCCCATCTCTATCGCCCCTTCCAGGCCAACCACCTCCAACAGCTGGTCACTGAAGTCTGGAACAGAGAGAGATTAGAGAGAGAGTGTGTTAGAGAGAAACAGTGAAGTATGGGGTGCCGTTTGTCAAGTGGCTGACGTTGAAAATAACAGCAACATTTTGTCACATTTAGATTTAACAATTAGATTTAATATTTAGATTTAACATTTAGGTGTAACATTTAATATTTGGATTTAACTTTAAAATATCTCTAAGTTGACAAATATTGTTTTAAATGTGCAAAAAAGTGACCCTCAAAAATTCATACCAGTTTTTTAAACACTGTTTGAAGCTAAATGTGACAAAATGTTGCGGTTATTTTCAGCATGAGCCGCTTTACAAACAGCACCCCATAGTGAAGCAGAGATATGTTATGAGAAGTTATAGGTGCGTTGCTTGACCAAACTCAAAAATAGAGGTTCAGGAAAAGGTAAATATTTGCACTGTAAAGCACATTTTTCACAAATTCCCTCATCCGATTCACTTTTTCGAATCATCATGACAGTGCAAAATTCTGACTAGTTGCTATTTACACATCCAGCAGTTACAGGGCAACATGATTATTCATTTGGAGTTGTGTTTGTGTCCACCTGATAAATGTGGTCCAATTCTCTCTCTCTCTTGGCTCTGTTTTTGGTCTCGACCAACTCCTGAGGGAAATATCTGTCTCTTTAGCTGCTAAATGCTTCACTATGTTCACCAGCTAGTCTCTAGTCTGGATCAACGGAAATACATTCCGAATGTTAGGCTTTGCCCCTCACCTTCCGCTCTCTGTGTGTTCTCAACATCCCTTCGCTTTTGGGAAACAACAACAAACTTCAAGCTAGCAAGCTGCACTCGTGCAACGAGGCGGACCTGCTTGGTTCTTTCAGGGAATGATTGTAAAGATTTACAAATAATATGTTTACAGCCTTTACTATCGAACTGGGACGTTTTGGGACCGATTGGTGGGATTGCTGTGGACGAAGCACATCCGGCGATACACTGGTAAGAGCTAATGATGTTTATGCAAATGTTCGACCAAAACAAGTTCCTTGTATTCCTATTTTGCAGAGCCACCGTCGCTGCGTCCAGAGCTTACCGCCGCCCAAGACGATTGTGATTGGTTGAAAGAAATTCAAACAACCCAGAGCGTTTGTCTCTCATCTGAACACTGGCCATTCACATCCATGGTCTTTGGCTGACCGGCCCACAGAGAGGAGAGAGATCACATGATTGGCCCACTGGTTTGTCTCTCATCTGAACACTGGCCAATCACATCCTACTATGGCCCACCTCCATCCAAAAGTAGAGACAGAGCACATTTAAGTCCCACCCCCCACCAGCGGGGAAAACAACTCTCCGCTCTCCATTGACTTCTTTTTCTTGTATTGCGTGAAGGTGCCTCCTATAATCAATTCCGTCTGCTAGCAAACAACAGAAAAATACCTAAAAACTGTTGTGTAGTGATATTCACTACCAACCATATAAAGAACCCATAACTTAAGTTTTTATAAGCTGGGGACCCGAAAAACTGAGCTTTAAGGAAGACAAAAGTGGATACAGATATGAGGAATCAGCAGGAAGAATGGGAAGACTGTGGGAACCTGTTTGCAAGTGTCTTAGCTTGCTAATAAAGTTACAGCTAACCTTACTAAGAGCTAATGTGATCTCTGAAACGCCAACAAAGTGCCTGTAGCTAGCTAAAAACATAGAGGATTATTCTAGCAAACTATTTATTATCTATTAGGGACCGTTCGGGTATTTATGGAATGGACCACCGGAGGAAAATAGGGGAGGGTCATGTCTTTTTATTCTTTGCTGAGGGAGGGTCATCCAACATTTTTTCAGTCCAGAGGTGGTGGGGGGGTGTCACCCAACTTTTGTATTCATGAAAGAGCAACATTTCAAAGTGGCTTGTTTGGTGCATATTTTTCCATGTAGCTCATAGTCTCGGCCCTCCTTCGCTACCAAATGGGTCTGACCCATGAGTTTGCTGGGGGGCAGGGGTAGCACTGCCCCCCCTGGTGGCTGAAACAGGTAATTTCATTGTTTAAAAAATGAGTGGAATAATTACGTCTGACATGATCAGATATTTTATAAATATCTTAAATAACACAAAACAACTAAATGGTGGGAGGTAATACATCTGATTTCATATACTGCTTTAGTAAAAAAAAAACTTTTATACGTTTATTCCACTTTGTTTAAACGGCGAAGTGGGGGAAGCTTAGTGACGAGTCCATAGCAACCAGTTTGTGTGTTGAATGTTACCCAGAGTGCCTTGCTGAGTGGTCTCAATATTTTATTGTTGTATTTCATGTGAATACTAGTTTAGTAGAGGAGTAACTTAGTATTTGAAGTAATGCAGTAATGCAGGAAGTGTGCATTTAGTTTCCATGTTTATTGTGTTTCCACAACAATGTTAGTGAGTAAATCTACTGAAATGGCCACCGCAACATAACAGAGGAGTGTGATGCATAAGATGAGAATGCAGAGGTTTAGTCTTGTATGTCATGGCTGTAAAAAACAATGGGAATCTGTATATTTGCCAAGCGCAAACCAGTACAAAAGGTATCGATAAATTGCTGGGGGAGGGTCATGCCTATTTTCCAAATTGTTTTGGAGGGTCATAGAAATTTTTTTTACTGGCGAGGGGAGGGTCATGTCTTTTTTGGCTAAAGGTCCCAAAACTACTCCGGTGGCCCCTTAAATAAATAACAAACAGTCCCTTAGTCTACCAGTGAGGACAAGTTAGCTATTAGTAAGCTAATGTTAGCTATGTGTTAGCAAGCTAAGGCACTTTGAAAACATAATACTATAGCTTTCTGATTTATCCACATTGCACTATAACACAAGTTGCATACTGTGTACAAAATGCAGCTTGTTCACCAAAACATTACAAGACATCTTAATTTCACCCATGCTCCACTCAAACTTTAGCTATCTTGCCAACAAGAGCCAGGCAGCCTTTTTTGTCTCTGTGAGTAGACTATCATACTATCTTACTTACCACTAGGCTAAGTGGCAGTATTAGGGGCTGGTATGTACATGTGTTGAAGGGGAGTGCAAGGACGGGTGGTGTCCGGCTGATTGTGGTGGGCTGGTTTGGGTCTAAAAAGTCCAGTGCTGATGTTTTACCCCAGTCCAGCGGTGAGTGTGAATCAGAGCAGAAAGGTTTGTGGCCGGACAGATACTAAATAATGAGCTAAAACTCAAAATAAAGCTCTGTAAGGCCGCGTGGAGCTACAGATTCAGCTGATAATTCACTGATGTTTACTGTAATTCTGAGTGTCAAAGCGTTTAATAGTTTAATAGCGTCCTCATTGTAATCTGTGAATTCCCCTTTGTGTTCTCTCTTTCTTTGGAAAGTGTGATGCCTAATAGTCAATATTTACCGACATGATCTCAAAGGTCAGTGATGATGTCATTTGACATTTCTCCTTCAATAAAAATTTGCTAAACCTAATATGATTGAGAGTGTTTGTAAGACCCCGGCCACTTCACAGATTTTACAAATGAATTATTAGAGAGAAATCTGAGAAATGTTTCGTCTTCACAGCCAGGGTGATAATTTGTGAGGTGCTACAGCAGAATCAAATCTCATACAAATGTGTTGTTGGCAACTCATCTACAATAATTAACTGTGGTCGTGTCCGAACATAGTAACAGGAACAAAGCTGGAGGAGCTGACCAAAGATTTTTATTTTGATAGTCATTCTTGGATTTTTTATGCTTTTACTTTCAGCTTAGTTTGTATTGGTTGAGTTGGTTATATTTATTATATTAGTATTTATTACAAGATCTTCTCTTTATTTTTGGACAATATGGTCTGGTGGTGCCACATAGAAGAATAGAGAGAGTTGAGGCCAACCCCTGCCTCTGTAACCCAGTCTCCATGGTTAATCATGCAGGTTAGTGTGGCACTCTGAGAGTTGAATACATTGATCCAGTCAGGCAGGCTGGTGCTAGCTGAACACCTAAACCTAAATGTTCCAGTCCTTTCTCATGCATGCAAAAAGCACTGGGGTTTCCACTGATTGACTCTCTAAATCATACACATCTTCAAATGTCAAAGAATGACTTAGAGAATCTAAAAGTTCTTTTACATTTAAGCTCTCCAAATTGTGACCATTTTTTTTTTTAAATTACATGTTTCTAATGTTAATGCCAGACAGAAAATGCCAAGCATAAGAGTCTCTAGAATTGTCTCTAGCAGAGTTTTCTTCAGAACAAGAGGAGAAAAGAAAGAGAGTTTGTAAGTAAAGAGGCCCCCAGGGGAACCAGTCAAACCATTCCCTGAGGGTCTCAATCCTCCATCCAGCCCAGACAAGCTCCGGCTGGCAGCGTGGCCTGTTGTGACTGGAGCCACAGACTGCAGGTCTGTCTGTCTGTCTGTCTGTCTGTTATAATTCCCCAACGTTATCAGACCTCGCTCAGACTGTTGGCTTTGTTACCAACCACAAAAAGGAAACTTGCATATCTTTTGCCCTGCTCTGGAGAGGAAATGTGCAAAAAGCCTGGTGCAACAGAGTTCAGGACAATACTGAGTCATGACATTCACACCTGAAAAAGGTATGTAAACATTGTGACACAAGTACAGAGTGACATACAGAGACCATGTAACGGTTGGCAACACATTCCATGTTGCTTCCAATCTTATATCACTACATTACATTTTGCTGACGCTTTTATCCAAAGCGACTTATAATTGCTATATATGTCAGAGGTCGCACATCTCTGGAGCAACTAGGGGTTGCTCAGGCACACATTGGTTGATGTATCACAGTGGAATTGAACCCAGGTCTCCTACACCAAAGGCATGTGTCATATCCACTGTGCCATCACCACCCCATTATTAAAAAACTATCTGGTCAAAATAAATCTTTGAACAGCAGCTGGGTAACATAAGTTTTAACATGTGGAGGATATGCAGTTTCTTCACGTGTATAAAAGAGTGTGGACCTGCATGTGTGGCATTTCGAAAGTGCTGCCATTTCGTGCCTAGCTTCAAAGATGATCAAGGTTTATTCAGGAATAAGGTTGCTGCTGCTGCTGCTGAGTCACTGGCACTCTTTAATATTTCAGATGACAATTCAAAAATAAAATGTCAGAGCAGAGTAAGGAACAAATCTTTTAAAATCACTCGAAGGCTGTACTTCAGTTGCGTCAGTCCTCGTAAGAATTAAATGCTTGGGGCACACACAGAAGTGCTCGTGAGGGAAAAAACTATGACGACGTATCGTTTATTGCATGAGAAAGTACATTACTATAAAGCTCTTTTTGATATTAATGTGGTGATGTAACTGATTTATACTTACAGAGGCTGGTTACATTAACTGTAACTCTGTTATTATTTTATTTTGAACATTTGTAGGGGTGATTGGATTGAAAAGTACAGTTGTGGTACATGAATGTAAAAACAATTCCTTTACAGTTGCTACAGAATTGTTGTTAGTGTTTCTACAACATTAATAGTAGCTATCGTGGGTAACATTTTTGACGTAAAGATTAAAGATCTATATGCTGTTGCAAAGCTTGTTCCTCACTGCCACAAATACAATTCTGGATACTGAATAATTGATTCAACAAAATACTGGAAATGAAAATGCCAGCATGTGTACGTTTTTAACTGTAGACTTTAAATCTGCAATAACTGATTTTTTTGGGCCCTTTTTGTGGGCATTGTATCACCTTTTAAGTTGTTATGACAGACTTTATAGACTACCTGATGAATGTAAGTCCAATATTCTCTCTCTTATAGCTCTGTTTTTGGTCTCCACCACTTAAGTTGCTAAATACTCCACTGCACCAGCTAGCTGCTAACTTTGTCTGTGCTGGGCAGGTACAATAGTGTACAGTGGAGTTTATCAGAGCTGGTTAAAAACCAGGCGGCAAACCTGGATGATGAAAGCTGGGGAGAGTGAATCAAAACAGTAAAGTTGCGGGCCATAAAACCTAAACACTGAGCAGAGGGGAGCTGCAGAGTTAAGTGATAATTCTCTCTACGTTTGTCACTACAAGTGACCCCTTTTACATTACATATATACATTTCACCCATTGTTAATATTGTATGAAATTATTGATAAGTGCAGCTTTAGCTGTACGTTTCCAAGATCTAAATGCTGTTTAAGCTTTCTCCACATATTCAAGGCAGGGCTGTATAGTCAAGGACACCTTTATTGAGTCCAACCCCAGGACTAGTCGAGACCGAGTCAAGACCGAGTCAAAAGAGGTTTGAGTCTAAGTCAAGACCGAGTCCAAATGAGAGACACTCAAGAATCTTCTTTATGACCACTCACTTACCTGTTCATAATTTATGCTATGTGAGAGACAGTATATCTTCTATTTCAAGATGTTAATTTTGTATTATTATTTGTAATGATCAAAAAGGTGCAGAGTAACAACACTGTACGTTCTAAATAGATTTTGAATTAAACAAATTCTTGTCAAACTCATTGATGACGTGCACTTCATCAGTGGTTTTGTTTTAAAGGAGGGAGTTACTTTATAAAAAGAAGCATATAGTGCCGAACTTGGTCGAGACCAGCTAGAATATTTGACGAGACCAATGGCACAGTCCGAGACAAGTCTGAGTGCAACTGCCAACGAGTCCAAGACTTGTCCGAGACAATAGAATAACATCGGACTCGAGTACAACAGAACTGATTCAAGGATACTGAATCTTTTATTTATTTACAAAAAAAAGTCTACAAAACACTGGAATCAGTGTTAAAATATGAATAAAATGCAATCCTCTACTTGTAGCATGAACTCCCCCCAGTTTCATAAAACCTCCAGATTCCCAGAAAAACTACTCAGGAAATGATCCGAGTGTCCTAAATGGCAGCTGTCCTGATCACATGTCCGTTATCCTGCGTTAAATACAGAAACTATGGCTCATCTCTAGACTGCATGCTACAGCACAGACACATGGTTACCACATGAATCCCTCCGTCTCTGCAGAGTTTTCCAGGAAATAATTATAATAGGATTGGGCATCCATTAAGAAGAAAATGGACAGTTGGAGACTATAAGGGATCAAGAACAGTAGTGACACAATGGCTACACATGACCGATAGGAACTAAAAAGGAAGGCTGGATGTAAATATGGACGCAGTCTGTCTTTTTATGTTAAAAAAAACAGGAAGTGTGTGAAGCTGTAACACAGTCTTATACAGCAAGACAGAAGATGTATAAACTGTCCTATTTTAGGATTTAAAAACAGTACTATTAATATATCCTTTTCCTGTTGTACTATATATTAAATATTTAAATCCCCCTCCTTTGCACGCCCACCTATATACACCTCTACTTCCTCCAAAAACCAAAAATGGGCATGCCATCCTGCCCGTGTCGCAGTGTGAGAGCCTGATGGCAAACTGTGCCCGTTCTCACCTCACCGATGATTCCCACCTCATCAGATCTCTGCGCTTTTGACTCTCAGGCAACCAGCACTGTTACTTCTCAGTGAGGTAGAGCTAAAGATAGAACAGAACAGCCTCTTACATAACGCAGCCACGGTGCATTCTGGGATGGGATGGCATTGCTTTGCCAAGCAGCGGGCAGCGAAAATCGTCACTGCTGTGCTGCACTATTTTCTCTGCTGTGCAGGCATTCTGATGGCATTTCAAATTCATCCATTATATAAAAAGAAAAATCACGCCTTATATACTGACACGTAAGAATATTTCTGAATGCAATACTGCTGAGTATCTTGTAACTGTTAGACTGATATTTAAATATTCAGAATTGTTTAATCAACTACAAGAGATATAAAACATAGGTTATTCATGATTAAAACCTTAAATGTAAATATATAGAAGTAAAGAAAGAAAGATGGAGATGACAGTACAAACCAAAGGAGAAGGTTGGCTTTATTCTATGTTTGAGTTGTTTTCAACGAATCAAATGAAAAGACCAACATTTTAAAAAAGCTCAGTACTTTGACTTCCCTTTCTGTGTCTCTCAGTCCATTTGTTTTGAAATAAAACTGCATTTTCTTTTGTCTGCTACAGCATATATATATATATATATATATATCTGCTCTGTAAATCACTTCTCCTTTGTTCCTTCACTTCCTCTACTTTGTTCTCCTTTGAAAAAAACCAAAACAAAGGAGAAAACAAAGGCGAGAAATTTGTATTTCATGGTTTCATGATAGCGCCCCCTAGTTTTGCATTAATTTGACGGTGTAACGCTGCATTTACACCAAATCAGTCGTAGCGATTAGTGCAGAGTTGTGATGCGGCGTGGGAGTGCCACCTAAATGGCCCATTTGTGTCTCCATTGTGTTCCCCATTGTGCTAGTTTGTCGGGTCCTATGAGTGATTATCTATCCGTATTGACAAAAAATAAGTACTTTTAATAACTAACCGGTATGTGAGACTGATTACGGTGGGTTTTTAAACTGGTGCACAAGGCCAAATTGAGTGACTACACATGAAACATAATGTTACACTCCACTGTGTTTTGTCTGCTCACCGGTTACATAATTGGCCAGCGAAGTGCAGTGTCAGGTTTTTGCCGCAGGGCCGCTGGTTTGTTTTTTCATCTTGCATCCCCTCCCTAATCTGAAGTGCCCACATTCATTGTGATAAAAGAACATGTCACTCAACAACAACGTAGCTCTACGGCATGGAGGAATAAACTATATCTTCTTCTCTTTGGCCACACAGACAGCACTTGCTGCTGGTTTGGGTTTTTCTGTGAGTTTTAAATTGAATGATGACTTATTTATAACAACCCTTCAATTTGAAACTGAGAGATAAATTAAAAATCCCCCAGAGCAATAGCTGCAGCTTTCATTGTGCATCAGCTTGAGTTGTTAGGCTATAATTATATCAGGCAAATTTGTGTATCCTTCCTCCACCCACATGCCCTCCCTCGCCGACCGGCCTGTTATTGTCTCAGGGTGGCCAGAGTCATGGCAGATGGTCAAGAGGAACTGCAGCTCACCTCGCCTCCAACAACACCAACGGAGGTAAAGGTACGGGGGAGAGCACTTGGCCATTTGACAAAGAACACTGTGTTACTATGATACATTACACACACACACACACACACACACACACACACACACACACACACACACACACGTCTCTGAACCAGTTTTGTTCAGAAACTAAATCATCATGAGAATTTTCCAGATGGGAAAAAAACAATCATGAAGAACAGATTATAAAAAGAAGCTTTAAGAAATGTCATCTTTTCCGTTCACATCTTATTTGGAAGGGACTGGCCTCTTTAAAGGATCATTTGTCATTCATTATTTCATTTCATTATTCAATAACTTTGAGTAAATGTATCACTGGAAGGTCACCCACTCTCCCACCATCCGCTGAGAGCAACTCAGCAGCTTCATACAGAAACTATTTCCAGCCCCACAGACCGGTGGGCGTGAGTCAAAGTAATTATAGGCGCTGTTTCTATTGTGTGAGAAGAAAACAATATCTCTGGATGTGATCAGCCCAATATAGCCTCCTTCATGGTGTGTCACAGCTTGACTGCTAGCGGGGAGAGGGGTGGGCAGGGGTTTGTGGACATTAGGAAGCAGGAGGAGCGAGAGAAGGAAAGGTGAGAGGAGGGAGATTGGGGGTCTGATGGGTTAAAGAGGAGAGTCTGACAAGCAAGGAAAGAAAACAAATGAGTCATGGAGGGGAGATGCAATGGGAACCTGGTCAGAACATATGTGAAATAGCAGGTTTCTAAAACACAGCACCTGTCTACTGCCAGTGCTGAGCTACTTAACTTGAACAATGTAATCAATTACTCATCAATTACTTTACTTATTACTCATCGGAAGAAGTAACCAGTAATTTCCAGGGAGAAACATGCTGTCTATACCTAGGTTAGAATCGTTAACGAAAACGAACGAAATAACGAAAACTAGGTGGGAAAAAACATTGTCGTTAACTGAAATAAAAATAAAAATGAGGCATTACAAAAAAACGATAACTAAACTAAAACTGTAATGTCTGTTTGCAAAACTAACTAAAATAAAATAAAATTACTGAATAAATGTCCTCAGTTTTCGTTTTTGTCGATGCCTTTCATAGAGCAAATAACGTTATATCTTTCCGACTGTGACATTTCCCGTAGACATGTATAGTTTCCGACTGGGAACCCAGAAATTCCGACATTCCATGTCAAATTGAACACAACATGTCCGTGGCCCTCGCCTGGCATCATGGCGGTACCGAAAGTCGGAAGAAAGCCGCAGTCCTATTTGATTATGACTGTGTCAGATAAAAGCAAGTGCCTCGCAGTGGAAGGTGGTAAAATATGTGGTCAATTTATTACAGGGAAAAATCCCACTAATTTGAAAGTACATTTGAGAAGCGCACACAAACTAGCAGGCTAACCTAGCTTACCTTAACAAGGTAAAGGAGAAAGCAAAGCCCCCTTTCCCCGAAACAGAAGCTAACCCCGGTAACGTTAGGGGCATGGATGTATGGATACAGGGCCAGGCAGCAGGACAGAGACAACAGCAGGACAGAGAACACTACAGGAGGGCTTTCACTGGCGACCCGATAGCTGCTGGTTAGTAAATACGCAGGAACACCAAAAGCGGGAGGAAGCGTGGGTTAATATGTGGATTGATACTGGGATGTCTACACAACTGTGTGAGTCGATTGACTTCAAAAAGTCACTTTACTCGAACCAAAATTCAAACACCTGTTGATGTATGTTTTCTTTAGTCTGTTGGCTCTTTAGTTTTTTTTCTGGAACGTGTCACTTACACATTTTGCACTTACTGCGGCGTCTTGTGTAGACTGTTTACATATTTATGACCATATGAAGGCTACATTTTATGTACTGGTGTTATTGTTCAATACATTGTGAATATATATTTCTAAAATTGTATGATGTTTTTGTTGAGTTATTATTACACATTACTTTTTCTGACCTTTTTAAATGCCCTGACAAATAACCCATATTACAAAAAAAAACTAAAACTAAAACTAATAAAAACTAAACTAAAACTAAGCATTTTCAAAAAATACAGACTAAACTAAACTAGCAAACCCGCTTTAAAAACTAATTCAAACTAAACTGAATTTGAAAACAAAAAGTCAAAACGAAATAAAAATAAAAACTAATGAAAAATGCAAAACTATAATAACCTTGGTCTATACTAGGGATGCACCGTATCCAGATTTCACTGGTTAAGATTCTGCTGAATCCGAAACCGAATACCGAATCGTACTCCCATCCTCAGGCCATTAACAGAGTTAACACATGTACATGTACACAGTAATGAAGTAAACAACATCCACAGCAGTGTATTTTTGTCCTTTTCTGTCCTTCCTTTGCTGTACCTTAAGTTGCTGCATTTTGGCTGCTGTCTGTAGATTCCTTCGTGCACAACTCGTATTCTTTTGGATGTTCCATACGCAAATGTTCTAACAGCGGTGATGTTGTGTATTGTTTAGGGTCCTCGCCACCATGAGACAAATCGGCATGGCAAATTGAACATGTAGCTCGACTTGAATCGCCTTCTTCTGACTGAAAGTACTGGCAAACAACACTTTTTCTGCTCACGAGTTCCATTTTCACTTTCTCACAGCCTGCTGCATTGAACGGTCCACCTACATAAAAACCTTCCCGTAATCAACGGCGGCGTCATTACGTCGACTGCAAAAGCATCCAAGTCAACTTTTTCTTGTCAAAAAAGACACCAAGTGGGATCATGGACTAAGAAACACGTACTGTACAGAGGACTGATAGAGAGCTGAGTCACATGGTGCAACAACAATCACCTGAAGCTCAGTATCATCAAAACTAATGAGCTCATGGTGGACGACCAGAAGAACAGGATAGAACACAAAGTTGTAGCCATGACAGTACACAATGATTCAAATATGGATGCTGTTGAAAGAAGCTGAATTAATTCTAAAATGTTGATGACACACATGTTCAACCCGGCAGCACAGAAGATCTGTACAGTCACCACAGTTTAAAGATGAGTGTCATCAATTCAGTATCCGACCAATTGTGCCCCCTTCTGTTCCTGAATTATGTTTAGTAATGGCCAGGAAATTGTTTTTGTAGAACATGACATCACGGTGAAGTTGACCTTTGAGTACAAAATGTCATCATTCCATTATTTTATCCTTTTAGACATTTGTATGAAATGTTTGTCGTAATTACTCCTATTCTCGAGTTATGGCCAAAATATTTGTTATGTGAGGTCACAGTGACCTTTGACCACCAAAATCAATCAGCTGAGTCCAAGTGGATGTTTTTGCCAAACTTAAAGAATTTCCGGTTACACTTCATTTGAAGGTATAAGACATAAGACTGACATGACACTGTCATGAACGTATCATAAACATTATAAACATGTCATAAACGCTTCTCTCAATCAGTGTCATTTGGTTTTTGTCATGACAAGTTAGAGTTAGGGTTAGGGTTCATGTGTCACTCTTATGTAGATACGTTCATGTAAAGTGTTACCGAATTTCCTCCAGGCGGTCCTGAGATATCACGTTCACAAGAACGGGATGGACAACTAGTAAACACAATGCCTCCAGCCACAGCTGCCGCCAAGACAGGCATAAAAACACAGCGTTGTGGTTTAGCAAGCAGTCAGTCCACAGTTTGGGTGTATTTACGGACCACCAACAGCTAGCTTTGTAACAGCTAGCTTTATAACTGCTAGGGTTGGCCAGTAATTTAATTCCTTCTTTTTTCAGGAAGAATTAGATTAAGATCTTACAATTTTGACTACTTTACAGTTACTTATCCCCGTAAAACTCTTACCAGGAGATGATAGAGGGTTAACATAAGTTTTGATTCTGTGAATTCAGTAGACAGACTTGTGTAAGCTTGCCACAGGGACTGGAGCTAGCCTTTTCAACAACAACAAAAATGCAAGCCTTCCGGAAACTCCAAAGTTGTCTTTTTACGTGTTGTTTCTTCTTACCTGGCTAACTAGACACTGGTTAGCTACATGAGACATCAAAAAGAACAATAGTTCCTTGTAAAATGTAGTGGAGTAGAAGTATAAAGTAGCTAAGGTACTTGAGAACAGTACTTGAGTGAATGTACTTGAGGGGGGCATTTTAGGCCTTTATTTATATAGGACAGCTGAAGACATGAAGGGGAGAGAGAGAGGGAATGACATGCAGCAAAGGGCCACAGGTCAAAGTCGAACCCGCGGCCGCTGCGTCGATGAGTAAACCTCTATATATATACAGTGGTGTGAAAAAGTGTTTGCCCCCTTCCTCATTTCCTGTTCCTTTGCATGTTTGTCACACTTAAGTGTTTCGAACATCAAACCAATTTAAACAATAGTCAAGGACAACACAAGTAAACACAAAATGCAATTTGTAAATGAAGGTGTTAATTATTAAAGGTGAAAAAAATCCAAACCATCATGGCCCTGTGTGAAAAAGTGATTGCCCCCTAAACCTAATAACTGGTTGGGCCACCCTTAGCAGCAACAACTGCAACCAAGCTGCTTTGCGATAACGTGCAATGAGGCTTTTTACAGCGTCCCTGGAGGAATTTTTGGCCCACTCATCTTTGCAGAATTGTCCTAATTCAGTTACATTAGAGGGTTTTCGAGCATGAACGGCCTTTTTAAGGTCATACCACAACATCTCAATAGGATTCAGGTCAGGACTTTGGCTAGGCCACTCCAAAGTCTTCATTTAGTTTTTTCTTCAGCCATTCGGTGGTGGACTTGCTGGTGTGTTTAGGATCATTGTCCTGCTGCAGAACCCAAGTTCGCTTTCAGCTTGAGTACACGAACAGATGGTCGGACATTCTCCTTCAGAATCTCTTGGTAGACAGCAGAATTCATAGTTCCTTTTATCACGGCAAGTCTTCCAGGTCCTGAAGCAGCAAAACAGCCCCAGACCATCACACTACCACCACCATATTTTACAGTTGGTATAATGTTCTTTTTATGAAATGCAGTGTTCCTTCTACACCAGATATACTTGGACACACACCTTCCAAAGAGTTCCACTTTTGTCTCATCGGTCCACAGAATGTTGTCCCAAAAGTCTTGGGGATCATCAAGATGTGTTCTGGAGAAATTGAGACAAGCTTTGATGTTCTTTTTGCTCAGCAGTGGTTTTCTCCTTGGAACTCTGCCATGCAGGCCATTTTTGCCCAGTCTTTTCCTGATGGTGGAGGCATGAACGCTGACCTTAACTGGAGGCAAGTGAGGCCTGCAGTTCTTTGGACGTTGTTGTGGGGGTCTTTTGTGACCTCTTGGATGAGTCGTCGCTGCGCTCTTGGGGGTAATTTTTGGGCGGCCGGCCACTCCTGGGAAGGTTCACCACTGTTCCATGTCTTTGCCATTTGTGGATAATGGCTCTCACTGTGGTTCGCTGGATTCCCAAAGCTTTGGAAATGGCTTTATAACCCTTTCCAGACTGATAGATCTCAATTACTTTCTTTCTCAATTGTTCCTGAATTTCTTTGGGTCTCGGCATGATGTGTAGCTTTTAAGGATCTTCTGGTGGACCTTACTGTGTCAAGCAGCTCCTATTTAAGTGATGCCTTGATTGTGAACAGGTGTGGCAATAATCAGGCCTGGGTGTGGCTAGAGAAATTGAACTCAGGTGTGGACAACCACAGTTATAGTATGTTTTAACAAGGGGGCAATCACTTTTTCACACAGGGCCATGATGGTTTGGATTTTTTTTCTCCTTCATTTACAAATTGCATTTTGTGTTTACTTGTGTTGTCCTTGACTTTTGTTTAAATTGGTTTGATGTTCGAAACACTTAAGTGTGACAAACATGCAAAGGAACAGGAAATGAGGAAGGGGGCAAACACTTTTTCACACCACTGTATATACGCACTCTACCAGGTGAGTTACCCAGGCGCCCGTAAATGTACTTTTAAATGTTACCTTCCAGCACTGCTGGTAAGACAGAAAACAAGCCAACAATGCACAAGTATTGAAGTAACTGATACGATACCGGGTTTAGTAACTGTAATCTAAATACTGAACTTAAGACTGTAATACCTTGCACTACTCGTAACTGGAAAAAAAAAAAAAATAATTGTACTAATTGAGTACTAATGACCAGCACAGTATACAGCACACTCACAGTTCCCACGTTTCAATCCCTGGGCTACTGCTTGCTACATCCACTTTATTTATGTGCATCCTTTCCAGCTCAATCCACAGCAGGAAGTAGAGGAAATCTGATCCAGGAGCAGGGAGGAAATAAACAGGGGAGGGGAGAGATGGTGCACAGATAAAAGTTGAGGAGGAGCAGGGTGATGGGATGGGCTGACACCGGGGGCCTTCATACATGAATCCTGTTCCTGGCAGTAGTTCCAGTCATCCCTGCTCCTCTGGTTGTTATCCATCTTGATCCAGCTGACAAGAATGGACTTTTGACCCCAACGTTTCTTAAAAATTCAGACAGAATTTGGATTTGTCTTTCCACAACAGCACATTTGGAAAGTCTAAGATTTTCTTTGTTCCATTTGCTGTGCGTAATTTACACCTTGACGTCAGAACAGGAGGCACGCAAAGTTTTTGACTACAAATGCTTGTTCAAAAATCACATATGTTAAGAGTCCAGCTGTGATTTCTATCTCGCTCTCTCGCCTAAATTGCTTCCTTGCTAAAAGTTGAAATAAAAAACATTTTGCTTAAAATATCTGAGAGAGAAAACAAGCTAGTTCACAAGAGTGATGTCAGCGGTGGGCATTATAATGAAGTAAAACTAAACAAACTTGAATAAGCTTGGTGTAATTGTTTTAGGGCTGTCCCGAATACCATTTTTGGGTCTTTGAAGCTTCAGTGAGAAACCTTCGATTATATTCAACTGTTTGACGTGATGGTGGGGGGGAGCGTGGGGGGATAATGACCAAAAATGACACGGATGTGTCTCCCATCATTCGCCGAACTTTTGCCAGTGATTGAGCGAGGAGGAGCTACGGGTGCTGGCGGCATCTACTACTCGTGCTGCTGTGAAACAAAGCCGGTGGTTGAAGAATTTCCCTTTAATTAGAACACTCGCTTAACGTAGTAGAGCCTCAATATTTTTGGAACTTAACCACGAAATGCGAGCAGGCAAGAAAGCTTTCACATCAGCTTTCTCTTTCAGTTAAAGACTAAACCTGGTAATGCTGTAGATGCGATGTCTGTATTACAATGATACATTACTATAGGCTGTCTCTGTGTGTCTGTCTCCGTTGTCCATGCAGAACAAAAACCAGAGCAGATACACAGTGACTCAGAGAACTGAAGTTTCATCACTGAGGTCAGAAGTGCCCAAGGCGTCTTTCAGTCACTCTGGGTAACCCTGGCTGATTGCATTAACTGCAGCAAATGGATTTAAAAGCTTTAGTTTATTGCGCCAGAGAAAGCAACTGCCATAAACAATTAGTTGTATGATAAACATGCAGGCCTGCATACACACTGACAAAGGCACGCTAGCGCACATACACACTATACGGCACCAAGACACTGAGGCACATCAATGCAAACCTCTCTGAAACTAGAGCGCTCATCTCTGAGTCCGGTTTTCCAAATAGCAATAGCTGGAAAAGCTAATTTAATAAAGGTTAAAACCTGAGGGACAACTCCGGAGCACAAAAATTCCATCACACATGTCCCAACATGCACGACTTGAGTGAATTCACAGAAATATTGACATTATTTTTTGGGCTTTTAAGGCCTAGGTTTATATATTTATATAGGACAGTTGAAGACATGAAAGGGGAGAGAGAGGGGGAATGACATGCAGCAAAGGGCTGCAGGTCGGAATTGAACCTGCAGCTGCTATGTCAAAGAGTAAACCTCTATATATGGGCATCTGCTCTACCCGTTAAGCTACCCAGGCGCCCAGAAACATTTACATTTTAGACTAAAAATGTACCTGAATAGTGAAGCTAGTGGTCCGCACATTTTACTGTACACATACTTAAATACACATACAAATGCATGCATGTGTTAAGCAAAGTAAAAAAAAAACTGGTTTAACGGGCCTTTTAGTCTCATATTAGTTTGGATCAACGGAAGTTGGGAAACGGAACTGGGAAACAACAACAAACTTAGAGCGAGCAAGTTACATGCTGAAAATGGCAAGTTTTGAAGAACAATTTGGATCGTGCAACAAGGCAGGCCTGCTTGGTTCTTTTGAAGAATGATGGTAAAATTTTACAGAATATGGTTACGGTATTTTCGCTCTAACTGGAACGCTTTGGGACTGATTGGTGGGATTGCTGTGAACGAAGTACACACGGCGATACACTGCTAAGAACAAATGAGGTTTAACCTATCCAGCTAATTTATATTGCTCACGTTACTGTATAGTGTGAACAGTTCACTTTAGTTTATATTGTATGTATTTAGTATAGAATGTATCTGTGGTGTAGCCAGAACTTAATCCACAGCACTGCTACAGAGCACTCAAAGCTCAGTTTTTATCCAAGAGCCATCACTGAACTGAACAAAATCTAACATTTCCCCACCTTGGTGTCATGAAATAGATGTGCAATAACACAAACTGTGCAATTCTGTTTCCATGCTTTTAAAATGTTTGTTCATACAGTGGGGAGAACAAGTATTTGATACACTGCCGATTTTGCAGGTTTTCCCACTTACAAAGTTAATTTGCATTTTATTGCAAGTATTTGATACATCAGAAAAGCAGAACTTAATATTTGGTACAGAAACCTTTGTTTGCAATTACAGAGATCATACGTTTCCTGTAGTTCTTGACCAGGTTTGCACACACTGCAGCAGGGATTTCGCCCCACTCCTCCATACAGACCTTCTCCAGATCCTTCAGGTTTCGGGGCTGTCGCTGGGCAATACAGACTTTCAGCTCCCTCCAAAGATTTTCTATTGGGTTCAGGTCTGGAGACTGGCTAGGCCACTCCAGGACCTTGAGATGCTTCTTACGGAATCACTCCTTAGTTGCCCTGGCTGTGTGTTTCGGGTCGTTGTCATGCTGGAAGAGCCAGCCACGACCCATCTTCAATGCTCTTACTGAGGGAAGGAGGTTGTTGGCCAAGATCTCGCGATACATGGCCCCATCCATCCTCCCCTCAATACGGTGCAGTCGTCCTGTCCCCTTTGCAGAAAAGCATCCCCAAAGAATGATGTTTCCACCTCCATGCTTCACGGTTGGGATGGTGTTCTTGGGGTTGTACTCATCCTTCTTCTTCCTCCAAACACGGCAAGTGGAGTTTAGACCAAAAAGCTCTATTTTTGTCTCATCAGACCACATGACCTTCTCCCATTCCTCCTCTGGATCATCCAGATGGTCATTGGCAAACTTCAGACGGGCCTGGACATGTGCTGGCTTGAGCAGGGGGACCTTGCGTGCGCTGCAGGATTTTAATCCATGACGGCGTAGTGTGTTACTAATGGTTTTCTTTGAGACTGTGGTCCCAGCTCTCTTCAGGTCATTGACCAGGTCCTGCCATGTAGTTCTGGGCTGATCCCTTGATGCCCCACGAGGTGAGATCTTGCATGGAGGCCCAGACCGAGGGAGATTGACCATCATCTTGAACTTCTTCCATTTTTTAATAATTGCGCCAACAGTTGTTGCCTTCTCACCAAGCTGCTTGCCTGTTGTCCTGTAGCCCACCCCAGCCTTGTGCAGGTCTACAATTTTATCCCTGATATCCTTACACAGCTCTCTGGTCTTGGCCATTGTGGAGAGGTTGGAGTCTGTTTGATTGAGTGTGTGGACAGGTGTCTTTTATACAGGTAACGAGTTCAAACAGGTGCAGTTAATACAGGTAATGAGTGGAGAACAGGAGGGCTTCTTAAAGAACAACTAACAGGTCTGTGAGAGATGGAATTCTTACTGGTTGGTAGGTGATCAAATACTTATGTCATGCAATAAAATGCAAATTAATTATTTAAAAATCATACAATGTGATTTTCTGGATTTTTGTTTTAGATTCCGTCTCTCACAGTTGAAGTGTACCTATGATAAAAATGACAGACTTCTACATGTTTTGTAAGTAGGAAAACCTGCAAAATCGGCAGTGTATCAAATACTTGTTCTCCCCACTGTATATTTATTGACTGGGATGACTGTGCTCGAGTGTTAGGGATGGGTATCATCAAAAAATATTGTAAAGGTTTTTGATTAATTGATTCCCTGTTTTGTCTATAAAATGTGAAAAAATACCAAAATAAAGGATGTAATACCTATTTTGCCCAACAAACCCCCAAATCATTAAATTTATGATGATTTTTTTCTTTGTACACCATCAGGACCATAGTATGGTCTGTTCTATGGTATTGTACAGTATCTGTTGTTTGTACATGCTGTCTGTGTTTGTTTGTTTTTACTATGGCTGCAGCATGGGTTAAGTGCCCAAGACAAATTTCCCACGATGTGGGACAATAAAGTTAATCTTGAATCTTGATATAAAACAGACAGGAGCACATTGGAAAAGCCTAAAGTAGGTAATGATTATGATTATGTAGTGATTTTTATCCCCCCCCCCAATAATCGATTGAGTAACCTCAATCAGCTCCTTTCTGACATAATTAAAATGTGGTACAGGGCTGTTAGGTTGTTTATGTTTTTATTTAGTCAGTCTGTGTTATAAGCTAATGAAAATCCCTTCAAGTGAGGACAGTTTATCATCAACACTTGTTTAAGAGGCTACTTTGGGATTACAGCTCGGATTTAGGTCAAGCGTTGATACCAGGCTGAAGATTTACAACACAAATGGAGTTGACGGCTGCAAAAGCTCTTAGACACTTATACAAACTTGTGTTTCTGCTTGTGTGTGCGCACTGCAGTGTATAGACGTCTGCTCTGTGTTTTGTGGGTGAAAACACTTCTGCATGTGGACCGAACGGTGCTTTGGACTGAACTGAGAGAGGACAGGGCGGTGGGGTCTTAATGGCTTTGCCAGACTATCCACACACGCTGATGAGCGGAAGAAGTCTGGCTAGTCCACACAGCATTCTGGGATGGGAGAAAAACGTGCTGTGGTTTATTGGCATTTCTTTAAACCAATCACAATCGTCATGGGCGGCGGAGCCGCTGTAAAATAGTCGTGCGAGAGAAAACTCAGATTGGACAGATAGCTAGCTGTCTCAATTTACCATACAGAGATCTGAGGAACAGTTAACCATAGTCCTCATAAATTGACCGGAGTTTAGAATTTCAACGCAAAGAAAGCGGAAGGTAACAGACATCTGACCGAAAAGAGTGAAATCCGACGGAATTTCCGGTGGCAATGGAACAATCCTGGCAATGGAGTGGAACGTCATGGATATAGACCAGGGGAAGTGTACTCAATCTGAGTAACATATTCTGAATACTTGGATTACTTCTGCATTGAATTGCATTGTATAACATACACATACAGCTTACTAAACAGGCCTGTTCTGGTGTGTTCTTCTGTTCCAACTGGCTGAATGTGTACCTAAACAAGCAGATCGATTTTTGTATTTGTAGTCCCGAACTGCATACTACAAAAATCTAACCGCAGTCTAAGCTACCACGAGCTAATTTTAGCTAACGTTAGCTAACATGTCAAACGAGGCTAGCCAGTCTTTCAACGGCTCTGGGGCTAGTAAATCAGCACATAGGAGAATGTAAAGTTGCACATCAACTATAAAATAGCAAGGTGACTAGTAAAACTACAGCAGACGACTACCCTTGGCTAATAAAAAAAAAAAACTTATTTTAAGATGTTTCTTCAGGTTGGAGGTGGAGGAATTTGAACGCTGAAAGGAGGTTGGTTGCTGGCAAGCAGAGGTTGCACTGCACAGTTATATTTCATTCTCCCTGTTCTTTCTTTAATGTGAAATGCTGTTTGAATTTCCAAGATAGAAACACATTCCTGCCCTGGCTCTGTTGTGCCGGTTCCGACTCCATTGTGACTGATCACGCAAATAGCTTATTTTTTCGTTTTCATATTGGGGCTTCTGGGAAGTTGCCTTAATTTATTCAGAGAGTGAATAAACTCGTGAAACAGAAGTATCGTCATGTAAGCCATTGATTTCAACAATGTAACTGTATTCTAAATACCAATTATTTAATGTAACTATAACGGAATACAGTTACTCATAATTTGTATTCTGAATGCATAATGCCAGTACATGTATTCCGTTACTCCCCAACACTGTCTGTCGCTCAACAGCAAGTAGGAAGTGCTTAGTACCGGTTCGATCACCGATCGGGGCAGGGCCTTTCTGTGTGGATGTGCATGTTCTCCTTGTGTTTGCGTGGGTTTCCTCCCACCACCAAAAACATTTATGTTAGGTTAGTACCCTATGACCAAAAAGCACTGGCAGAAAGACTGGAGATGGGTTAAATGCCGATGAGGATAAACAATAATTGTAATTCTTTTACTTAAAATGCAGTATTAACAGCAAAGACCGATCACCTACGAAGAAGTAAAGTCCGTCAACTTACAGACACACACAAAACTGAAAGTGACTGATATGAGTCACTCTTGTTCCTTCTATAGATTTTCTTACTGTCTTCCTTTTCTCTTGTCTTTTGCTTTTCCTGTCCTCCAGTCTTTACTTCAGTACAGCCCTGAGATCTCCATGGAAACAAGGTTTAGTTCAGTCAGCAGAGATGTAGAAACAAAGTTAAGTGAAAGAGACAGAAGTGGGATGAATCGACCAAACCTTGTCAAAAGCATAGAGTGGGTTGTTTTCTAATGTTTGTGGACATCCAATGCAAAGTCAACCAGCAGCTGGACAAAACTCATCCTGGAGATTAGCTAAATATTGTAAAAATGTTTACTTAAGAGCATGTATAAATCCAACTTTTTCATCCCTTTTTGATTATCGACTGTATACAGTTGTATACATTTATGCTCCATCTAGAGACAAAATATTGTGAGAGGATTATCATCTTTTGGTTTTATTGCATGAATGCCAATAATCAGCTTTAATACATGATATGGTGGCCTTCACAGTCATTTATTTTCATTTTCTGATTCCCGTTGAAACATTCCTGCCGCTGTTGGTTGATTGTTTTTGTTCTTGCGTAACAAAACACCAGATAGAATGCAAGAACAAGAGAGAAATGGTAACGTAAGAAATGTCCTTGCTTGGATATGAACCTTGTAAGTTCCAAATACACTAACATCATGCACCAAACCATACTGTACACTTAACTAGGAGGCATTTTGATGAAAAACATGACCCCATAAAGAAAGTGCACAAGAGTTAGCTAGTCAAATAGAAACTAAAACTAAAAACAAACTGAAACGGTGAGATGGATAAACGGGAAGCGTCCTCATTCATCCTCTTTGACTCACCTTGCATGCAAAATTTGAGCTCTTTAGCGTCGGTGACGGTGCTGGCTGGCATCCTGTCAGGAACCTTCTTGCTCATGCGGTTGTAGTTCCTCCTCTTCTTCGTCTCGCCCCACAGGTTGGAGCCGCCGTGCATGCTGGGAATGTTGAGCACAGCGATGCCCTCTAAGGAAGTGTTGCTGAGGTCCATGATGATCCCGTCGCACTGGGGGGAAATCAATTGAGGAGATCGAAAGAAAGAAAGAAAGAAAGAAAGAAAGATTATGAAGAAACATTTCTGCAACTAACGATTATTTGCATTGTTGATTAATCTATTGAATATTGTCTCGATTATTTGATTAGTTGTTTGGTCTATAAAATGTCAGAAAATTGTAAAAAAAAAAGGGGATCAGTGTTTCCCAAAGCCTAAGATGACGTCCTCAAATGTCTTGTTTTGTCCACAACTCAAAGATATTCAGTTTACTGTCACAGAGGAGAGAATAAACTAGATATTATTCACATTTAAGAAGCTGGAATCAGAGATTTTTTATTTGTTCTCATAAAAAAATGACTCAAACTGATTAAAGGACAAATCCGGTGCAAAATGAACCTAGGGGTTAATAACACGTGTCCGAGTTTGACCGTTCTCAGGGATATGTTTTTTTTTGTGACCAGTTTAATCGCAAACCCCTAATTACCTAGTCGTCGGGGCACGGGTAAAGTAAAAAGAAATCGCTATTTCTATACCACTAACAAGGCTCAAAATGAAAAAGATAGTTTAGAAAGACAGTACCGTTCACGAACTGTCACTTGAAATCTCCCATGGTCCGTGGTTTCCCAATGGGTCGATAGGAATTACATTTGTGAAATGTAATTAAACGGAAATGCATTATTATATCTGATTATTAAAATATATGCACGTCGTTCGTCGTTCGACTGGCCGGACTGTTTTTCCGAGATGGCGCCCGCCTGTATACATAAACGGTACAGGACCCTCATTATGCTACCGTTGAAGTGTGGTGCTATTTTGAGCCTTGTTAGTGGTATAGAAATAGCAATTTATTTTTACTTTAGCCGTGCCACGACGACTAGCGTTATAAGGTAATTAGCGGTTTGTGCTAAAACTGGTCACATTCTATTAGCATGAAAACAGATCCCAGAGAACGGTCGAACTCTGACACGTGTTATTAACCTCTAGGTTCATTTTGCGCCGGATTTGTCCTTTAACAAAATAGTATATTGTATAAAATTAAGTTGCATGTTAAACTAGGCCGGATGGATGAAAATGAATGGAAATTAATATATTATTTATACATCATGTTTTAATGTTAAACATATGTGGAAGGCACAGGGAATCCTTCATCTAAACTGTACGGCTACAATAGTGGCTACTTTACCTATAGTAAGTTATCTTCAATGTATACATGTATTCATTTTATGTTTTACAAATAGGCCACTTTATAATTGCTATAACATGCTGGAATCATATTATTGTATATTTTCAGACATTTTCATTTTTGAAAAAAGAAACTTTCAAAAAATTATTTTTTAACATCATTTGGCAGCCCCCCTGCACTAACTCCTCTTGGGGTCACAGACTCCCCTGTTGAAGATCTCTGCTCTAAGTGATGGGACTGCTGAACGTACACATGCAGAGGAGTGCAATCGTTGGGCCAGGGTGTAGGGTTTGACAATGGCTTGGGGTTAGGAAGGAGCAGGTCCTTTCACTGTTTAACTAAAATGGGTTTAACTGCTGCCCCCGTCCACAGCAGGACATGGACCTTTTTCACAGCAGACATTTTGACTTGTCATCGTAGGAAAAGCACAGCTGAAAATGATAACCTTAACGATGGCTCCATTCCATCAAGTGTCCCAGTGAGCTATTTCAGTGAGTCAGTATGCACAATACCAGGGTCTCTCCTAAGTGGATATGCAGCCATCATTAATGGTTTTGGATACACCTGTGCTTTTCCTACTATGATATGTCAAAATGTCTGCCGTGAAAAAGGTCTATTGCTTAGCTTCCGTGTCGGTACTCCTGCCTGTTTCTCGGGCATGCCGACCGCCATCTACTGTAGCTAACACACTGACTATGGAGAAGTACCTCATACAACCACACTTCAAAAGAATCTGAACTATCTCTTTAAGGTCAGAGTAATACAAGCCCAACAGTTAATGCAGCAGCTTTAAAAGCTATCAAGACAACAACTGCACTTTCTCTATCCATTACTGCCTCTGACTATGCTCTCCAGGTGTTTATTTTCTACACACTGTGGTTTAGCACCCTTCAAAAGGTTTCCTGCCACTTTACATTACCTAAGCACCCTTATGATTTGCAACCTGCCTAAACAGTTATCCCCTAATTTCTTATTAGACATGATGTCACATTACATGGAAATTATACCCCTCTGAGTGGTAAACACGTTAGCATCCCTCAACGCACACGCAACACGAGCTGTTTTGCAGTCAGCTGCACAGAGAGATTGAGAAAGAATTCAGGCAAAAATCTTTTATGTATTGACTGCCTTAGAGAGAAACATAAGGTGACACTTATAATAACTGTATTACTCACAAAGTACAAGGTTTTCTGAGTCAGATGTTATACAATCCAAATATCTTTTTAGAAAACTGCCCACAGTAACATATCACATCATACAATAACAAATATTAGAAATACTAATGAACTAAAAGACTACACACAAACATACTTGGATTAAACAATAAGTTCAATCAATCATACTAGCATGTATTGCCTGTGCGATACATCTTCTTCCTCTGTGCCACAGAGCTCCATTATTAACTAAAAACTATTACAAACACATCAATGAGACACGTTGTTGCACTGAATGACATGTTCTTCCAACCCTCTAATATGACCAGAGCGTTTTCCCTCCTCATATCTAAACCACAGAACCCTTTAGGCACAAAAACTACTTTGTTAGTTTTAGGGAAAAGATCGTTGTGTAGGTTAAAATACTAACGTCCGTAAATACATTACGTAAGAAAGTTAATTTATGTAGCCTACGTAGTTTAAAGCTTTAGTGTGTAACTTTTTGATATTAATGAACGTCCGTTACATCCAAGCCGTTGCCAAATGAGTTGCTACAAAGCTAATTAAGACTATCAGCTCCACACAACTCTCTCTGGATTTCTCAGTATGACTATGTTCAGAAGACTGTGGCGTCCGGTGACTTTCCAGCGCAGAAGCTCGAGTGAAGATAATGACCTCTTCTGAAGAGTCTATCGTGTTTTTTTAATCCTCCATGTCCTCCTTGGCTACTAGCAATGGTGCGCAATCACGGAAGGCTTGTATCATGTGGACGCGCCAACAATTTAGTTGTCATTACTTAGAATTCCTCATGGGGGCGACAGAAATGCGCACTATACCTTTAAAAAAGGTAAATGTTGACTTTTGGTTTCACACGGGACACAAACTCATCTCCCGGGTCCCAAGTCCTGTTTGTTTGACCCATCCACCAATCCAAGAGTGCAATATTGACACAGATGGGTGATCCAGCTTAAAAATCAATGACAACGGCTTACTGAGCCAACTAGGAGCCAGAGTAGGGCCATACCGCCTCATATCGGTAGTGATAACAACTGATAACGCTGATTCAATCGGCTGATAACATTCAAAGCAGGTAACTAATGATATAAAATAAAATCTTGAATATTGTTGTCTGACAATACATAATACAAAAAAAAAGATTCCAAAGATGGTCAAATTGGATTTTTTTTAATCAGTGAAGCGTGTTGGGCATGAACCCTTTGAGATGAAACGCTTGCTGAGTGAGTCTTGCTGTGCCTAAAGCATCCAGGTGACAGATTATGCAGCACTGTATGACAGAATGAGGTAATTAGTGACTTTATGGAGCATTAATCTGATGGTGTGCTATGAATAGCCCATCTCATTAATATGAGAAAACTGCTTTGTTGTTAATCTCTGCAGCACATAAAGAATAGCATCTTAAAAGTCTTTCAGCGAAAAGAGAGAAAAGCAAACTTGTTGACATGTATTGTTTTTTTGTTTGTTGTTGCATCGACTATGGTATATTCTTGGGTAGAAAGATATGTTTTCTCATTTCTGTCAGTAAAACAACCAATCACGTTCTGATCAGACTGTGACTCACCTCGACTTCTATGCATTCGTTAAGTTTCTTGCAGGTGGCAGATATGGTCTCAGTGGTGCCAAACTCAAAGTACCAGAGCTTGTTCTTCATTCTGAGGAGCGAGAGGGCAAACAGAGAACAGACATGTTTTTTGACATTAGACAATATTCCCCATCCTAACTTGCACATGAGTACAGTGTTGTGAGCCTACAGCGGGATTTGTTTCGGGTGCAGTGGACACATATTGAAGCTATCTGGTGCCTTGAGTCGTGTCACATTTTGGATGTGACAGCTCAGGATTACTAGCGGCTGTGTGACCACAGAGGTCAAAGCTCCATCTATGCAGCCTAAAGCCTTAAAGTTTAGACACTGGCCCTGGCAGCATTGATTTCTGGATAATATAAAATAGACTTTATTAATCTCACACTGGGGAAATTCCTGTGCTACAGCAGCTCAAAATTTTTTTTACACACATCAGAATAACACAAATACACATTAATTAGACATAGGAGAAAAAAATATTCATAAACTATAGGAAATGGAAAAATAGAATAAAATTAGTTCTAATAATAATAATAGTAATAAAACAAATGTATTTACACAATAAACAACCTTATATAAACAGACAGTATATAAACACAGATATACAGATGAGTAAGGTGCGAATGAATAGAGATGACATATTGCACAGTTGGAGGTGACACATACTGAAGCATAGAAAGTTAACACCGCCATCTGTCAAAAAGGCGCCCTGCTGCTCTTTCATCAAAACAATCCACAAAGTCGCCTCAGTGCCAAGAGTTGAAACGTCAACATTGCCTCTGGAGGAGACACAGGGTGGAACATTGCTGGGGTGCGATCACGGTAAATATTATTGTGATTGGCAACACTCAAAGCAACCCACAGGACTGAGTGAGCAATGGTTGACTTCTGCCCTGCAGAGGATTTGTCAGAGGTGACCTGATTGATGCGGCTCTGTTTATATCCTGATCATTTGTTGTAGTTTTGGGACTGGACAGTGGCTGAACAACACAGTTTACAGTCAAGGTGAAATGAGTTTTTAACAGTGTGGAATGGAAGGAGAAGCAACTGGTTCGCTATCTGAAGAGAACTGAAGGTAACTGTGGAAATTCTGTCACGAAAAGGAGAAGAATCATAAGTCACAATCAGCGGTCCTGCGATGGTGGTTTGTCTCTGTAAGTTATCTAAAGTTTTTTGATTTGAACCTTTCCAAGAGTGAGCAAAGACACTATTGAACCTGTGCCAAAAGCAATCATATGGATTTGTAGTTCTTTAAAGACGGCACTGCCACCCTCTTCCTACCACACTTCACACCAACTGAATCTGAGGTTCTAAGTGTCAAAATGAGTCTGCATAATGTGTGATAAAAAACAAGTGTCTACAGCTATGCCAGCAGCTCTGAGAGGCTGCACTTAGGCAATCATAACCCCCATCTCTGTTCAAAGAGATTTGAACATTTTATCCTAAGAAATTCCCTCAAGGTGTTTCTGAGATATCACGTTCAGAAGAATGTACGTTTGGACAGATAACCCGAAAACATGATGCCTCTGGTCACGTCTGCCACGTCCGAAATACCTGATAAACATAACTGACACAGCCTGCATCACTCTACAAATGACACTCACGTCATAATATGGACATGCTGCTGATACTGACAACACAGCTATTGACACAACAGCTCGGTAACATGTGGGTATACCAGTGCCAGGGTAATGCTATTGGCAAAAACACATTAGTCTACAATGCATCAATACAGTGGAATATGCCCACAAATCTGATACTGAGTATTTCACAAAATAACATTAATACATTACAATACAATACATTACAAGTGGCTCTAAAAAAGGTTTTTATTGAAATCTTTTAATTAGTTTGATCAAGAAAACAAGAGCATGTTTTACATAGCTTCCCCACCGCCTGCTATTTACAGTCATGTGAAAGAATTAGGACACCCATGTTAAAGTTGACTAAAAAGAGGAATCTTAATGCCTTAATTAAAAAAATGAGGAAGAATCCAATCTTTAAGGACACCAATTTTCTTTGTGAATGAATAATGTAGCGTAAATAAATAAATGTTCTTCCTTAAAATACAGAGGGCATAAGTAAATACACCCCTATGTTAAATTCCCATAGAGGCAGGCAGAGTTTTATTTTTAAAGGCCAGTTATTTCATGGATCCAGGATACTATGATCCTGATAAAGTTCCCTTGGCCTTTGGAATTAAAATAGCCCCCCATCATCACATACCCTTCACCATACCCCCACATCATCACATACCCTTCACCATACCTACAGATTGGCATGGGGTACTTTCCATAAAATCATCTCTCAATGCAAATCAAACCAGCTATTAGGCTAACTGAAATAAAACCATGCCAATCTCTAGGTATGGTGAAGGGTATGTGATGATGGGGGGGTATGGTGAAGGGTATGTGATGATGTGGGGCTATTTTAATTGCAAAGGCCAAGGGAGCTTTATCAGGATGCATAGTATCCTGGATCCATGAAATAACTGGCCTTTAAAAATAAAAATGAACAGGATTAAGATCAATTTCCTAAAGATGATTTTTTTATTCTTCTTTTTAGTCAACTTTAGCATGGGTGTCCTAATTTGTTCACATGACTGTATGTTGATTGTATTGTCTGCAGTTGCTGTCTTGTAGATGTGTTAATTGGGTTTTTATCGTCTGTGACTTTTAATGTATGTAATGACTGCAGTGCAGTGTTGTATGTGTTTAGTCATCAAATGAAATCAATCAATCAATCAATCAATCAATCAATCAATGTGCCACCTTGGCACTGAGAACAAAAAGAGGACATTTTAACATGACACAACTCAAAGTAAGCGGTGCACAGTTTGAAAGGTTTCACTCGTGCACACTGAAATAATTCAGGGGTTATCTCAGGGAGATAAAACTCAACATGAACTTAAACTGTACAACAGACGTCAAACCAAGCATTTCAATAATTCAGAACTGTTTGTTTTACTTAAAATGTAGCCTGAATGTCTTTTAAGCTGCTGCACTTCACATGTTTTTCTCCCTGCTAATTGTCTTTTTGTCCCTTGTTCGCTCTCTTTCACCTTAGTACCTCCCCAGAAACCTCTGCCGCTGTCAAATCAGGGGATTATGAGCATATTTGAGATCACAATTAGGAACAGTTGCGATTTTCAATGAGGCACACTGCCTAACCTCATTAAGCTGCTTCCACTTGAGACGGTCTGTAAAAAAAAAATGCAATTAACTCGTGTTTCTTCCCTCTCGTATGGACACAGAGTGCAACAGGGAGACACACTACTTCCATAAGCCTTTCCTCCATTATTCCCATGTTTATGCACCAAAACTAGTGAAATGCTGGAACAAAAAGGCTGTTAAAAAATCATAAATACAAGAGGGTATTTATTCCAATTATGACATGTTTTTATCCCATTTTTACACTCCAGTTAAGTGTGTTAAGGCTGTTTCCCGAACAAAGCACTGCCCTTTAAATTCTATTCATCTTTAATGAATACAGTCAGTTTGTAAGATAACTTGTCTCTTTCAAAATAGAATTTCAAAGACCTGGGGGAGTCACACGCCGCCTGAAAGAAAACAGAGCTAGCCTCTATAATACAGTGGAAGGTGGAACCATGTTGTTATAAAAACACTGTTCAGCAAAAGCTCGGGGCTCCAAAGCTCTCCAGCTACTGTAGCCAGCCATCTCTCCCCCATTGTGCCCCTTGCTACCCTCTCCCTGCAGATAAGCATCTCCTTTAATCCCCAATATGTGCAGTGGCCTTGTGACCCCACCACCTCTTTCCTGCCCCTCCTCTTCCTCACCCTCATCTCTCTCATACATCTCGCATTAAGATATAGAGGTTGAGTTTTGACGTCACTTTTTTTTCATGTGATATGGAACCACCCTCATCCACCACTGAGAGGCAAATACAAACCCTATATGGATCACAGTTTCTGCAGGTTTCACCAAGTCAAATTATCATGTCATTCGAACTACAGATCCGCTACCCGATCTGGCAAACTTGCATAGTGCGGTTATAGCCGATAGAGGGCCGTTCACCCTGTTACCAGTTGATGAACCACTGAAACCATTTTGGAAACATTATTTAAAGGTACAAAAGTATCTTTGGTCTTCCTTTAAGACCTTTTTAAGACCATCATGAAAGCAATTTAAGACCTTTATCACAACATCATTAAGCCCTAAATTTAAAAAAGTATCGCTAAACTTGCACTTCCCCAAAGCTGAAGAATAAAATCTGTTTTATGTCTGTGGTACAATCTGAAAGAGACTCGCGCCAATAACACCAAACCTGATTGGCTGCAAAATAAGTCGCATGTTGGTCTCATTGTAATACAGCGGAATTATGTCTGGACTAGCGACAGAAAGAACTACAACACCACGGAATGAGGTAGCGTCGCATGGACGTCGGAGACAATAATAAACATATAATAAACAAAAACACAATACGTCAGCGAATTTTGAAATGTTAGACTTTTTAAGACCCCATTGACACCCTGTGCATGTTCGGATGGTGAAGCTGCAACACCAGGATAAAGACAAACTGTCAAAGACCATAAATGACAATGATCCACACAACATATCGTGGGCAGAGCTTTCTGTGGAAATTGAAATTCATCCGAAAGAGTTCTTGCGTTGTCTGCATGAGTTTTCCGTCGACAGGATTGTGAAAAATAATTCAATTTCATTATGTTACGCTTAGTTGTGTTGTTCCCAGTTGCAACAACAATGAATTTTGAGTTTGAAAAGGCTCTCATGGGTGCCTCTGACTGGCCTTTTCTCCGTAGCAACACAAGTAGTCATTTGAAACCTATGAAATATTGATTGATAAAACTCAGCATAACATCTCCATCTATGCCTTTACTGTAGATGGTATGTAGTCAGCTGAATTCCACAATAATCATGATTTATTAATCAGGTAAAGTCTGTAAGGATGTGCCCATAAGACACTTGCTGTTAAGGCAAACATTTGAGTAAGAAAAAAACAATTGTCAATAAGTCTACAAAATAACATAGCTAAAGTTCAAGAAATGAAGATAAGTAAAAGTGAAGTAATATTAAGTTAAAAAGCTTATGTAAAGAGACATTTATCGAAAAAAAAAAATATGGTTACACCATGGTTTATGGTTATCTGTTCCACCTTAACAAGTAGCTGGGCCAAGTAGATTTTTTTCCCACCGCCGAGCATCTGCCACCATAAGCGCCGATTTATGTTTTCCTCCGTGGGTGCTCACGGGCGCACGCCCTTTAAAAAAAAAAAAGTAGTCATGTTTGCATGTCAGAACCTTAGGAAATGGACAGCGGCCGACACTTACACACACACGCCTATTAACTCGATAATAAAGCCATAGTAGTAGGCTATCTTTCAACTCAGGACAGCGCTGCTTCTCACAAATACAGACAGGATTGGAGATGAGCAGTTTAACTGACACGTAACTGCGATCAGCTTCGTGGGAAATTAAGAATCAATGCCACCTGTTGTTATCTGCTTCTGACAGGGCACTGGTGGAACTCTCTGCACTGGTGGTGGATGTCGATGCACTTGCATCATTAGGTTTAGCTTTTTTAATAACAAATCTGTCCATTTTAGTCTCACTCTGATTACCTAATGCACATGCACGCACTGTATAGTGGGGGGATGGAGGGGGGGTCACTAAAGAGGCATTTTCATCCGAGAGACGCTGTGATTGGTGGATAGGATACGGAGCAGGGGGATTGACAGCGACATAATCAATCACACTATGACAGACGCTCCACTTAGCACCAACTGCAATGTTTCATTTTAAATGAATGTAGCCTACTGGCAGTCTGGCTCAGTATTTTCCGTGGGTGCTCCCACGGTATCGGCACCTATGTCTGCCACTACTGTTTGCTTAGACTGACATATTATATTTGTCCAGTTCACTCTGTAACAACATTTACAGCAAACAAAAAAACATGATGTGTTTACAATAGTGCTGTCAAATGATTAAAATATTTAATCGCATTAATGTCATAGTTAACTCACAATTAATCGCACATTTCTATCTATTCTAAATGTTTTTGTCCCATTATTTTTTCTCATTTTAATGCTCTTATCAACATGATACGATACTTTTATAACGGTGCCTTAACCTTAAAGAAAACAACCACTGGATGGGAAAAGGGTATTTTACAATAACTTTGAATGCACCACGAGGCTGGCGAGCCGAGGCTGAGTGTGTGATTTTCAGACAATAGCAGCTACAGTCTGGTGTTAGAATCCTCTCCAGTGAAATACAGTCACACTTTACACTGTTTAGCTGTCAGCATTTTAACCGTGTTTACTCCAGCTGCTAGCTAACGGTAGGCTAACGTTACCTGCTGCTAAATGTAGTGTTGACTAGCGTCCCGTGCGCCGATGTTTCAGTTCCCTCTAACGTCCGTTTTCGGAGCATCAGAGAGAAGCGCAGGCATTTCAATGGCACCAAAATCCGCGTTGCTATTTGGTCCGGTAGATAACGGTCGTTAAGGCACCGGTGCCGTATTAGGGACCCCCCCACCCAAATAAAAACTCTTCGGATCTACACGATTCACGTGGATGACATTTTCCCATTCAAAATGTAAGACCCGCCCACCAGAGACAGGTAAACCAATCCAGCTTATCTTTCAACGCATTGATATTTTATGTCAGTGAGTTTACGTTAGACCACATGGCCATTTGCATTCACACTGGCCAAGTGGCCATAGGAACTGACCTTTTGTTATTACAACACAGCCATCTAACCACCACTATGCGGAAAAGTGAAAAGACCCTGCCCTGAAGTAGGAGCTGAAAGAGTCACAGGAACTGTGGTCAGAGGAATTTAATAATCCCCAAATTGGTCCAGTCGGAACACGAGAAAGAAAGGGTTCTAGGAATGTTATGTTCTAGGAACTGCAAAAATCCCTCCGGCCGGAAAGTGGCTATAGAAGCATCAGTATTAAATTGCGACTGTTTCATAAGCAGTTAAAAAACTCCTTGTAGCTGCATTAAAGGAAGAAAGAAAGTATATCAAATGAATTCAGTCTATTACCGTAGTCGTAGCTATTATCTTCTGTTATCATAGGTTTTGTGTTTGCTTTGCTACCGTAGGTACTTTCCAGTAAAAAAGTCCCCCTGCCCGGAAAAACTGACGCTTTTAATTTTCAAGGAGTAGTGACAGCTGTTTGTTTGGAATAAATAAACGTCACTGTGGCTGAACAAACAATGAAAGAAAATTTTTCAAACTTGATCACCAGAATACTTAAAAGGGGAAAAACAACACTGCCAGGAGTGTTTTTGGAATGAGGTCAAGAAGGTGTTGATCTCTGATCTCAGATAATCCAATCAGGTGTCACTCCCTTGTTCCTTAGGCTTGACAAAGCAGAACAGAGCTAATGGTGACTACATTTACAAACACCAGGCATGAAAATCATTTTAAAAAACACATGTTCACTGTAACTAAAACAATCATTTATTTGAAGAGATTTCAGCGGGTGAATAGGGTCAGAGGTCATGACTCGATGTCTACATCTCAGCAGTGGAAAAAAATATATTTAATCAAGGTCATGTTTATGTGCACGTGTTTGCGTCATGGCATGAGTCAGCTTGTTTGCAAGCGTGTTTTTAAAGAAGTCATAAACAGGATGATAGAATCACAAATCCACATGAATAATATGGACAAAAAAAGAAAAGATACTAAATAAAATAATAACAGAGTGAGACTAAAATCCACATGATTGTACTAAGGGATGTATAAGCATGAGACGCTTGCAGTGACAGGGCAGGGACTGACCCTGTGATTTAGAATGCATGGTAAGGTGCTCTATGAAAGTGTGTGTCATGGTGGTAGTGCAAATAAGTCCAATAGTGCAAGGATAAAGTCTAGAGACCAGCATTAAATATGGACAATATAAGAGAATGTAGATATAGTAATATAAAAACTATATAGCAGGGCAAGGATACATTTAAAAAAAAAAAAGACAGCATTAAATATGGGCATTATAAGGGAATAAAGTAGACAGTAGGATAGACACTTCCTGGGGGTCTGAGCCAAACCTGGAAGAGAAAGATGCATTTCCAAAAACTATTCTTCCCCCCTACTCTTTTAACACTTCAAAATCCAATTATTCTTCTCTGAAAACTCCCTCACTTAGGACGACACACACATTCACAAACAGAAAGACAGCATTGTCCACACTGTGAGAAGTCATTAACACCTGGGCTTTGGGCTCCTGGAGGTCTGACTACTGTGACCATTAGATGCTGGTGGGTTGAGGTGTCAGGAGTCACACATCCCCTCTGTCCCAACAGGCGCGGGATAGGAGGGTGACACTGAGGGGGTAGGCCGTATGCGCTAGTAGACAAGCGGGGGATGGTTTGTGGTGTGAATATGTGCGAGAGAGACACACACATGCACACAATGTGGGACTGTTGAGTGGCAGGGAGGACAATAGAGCACTCAGTGCTACATGTGGCTATGGGCCTTTCTCACTAGGTCAAAGGTGATGTATCATCTGCACGCCCGCAGAGAAAAAACCCCGGCTCGTTCTACACACTGACTTCTTTCAAATCAAATCGCTGTAAATAAAAAAAAAAGACGGATATATTTACAGTGCCAAAACATCAGTCAGACAACAACAGAACAGTTACAGTTGTCCATTAGCTGTCTGTTACTCTGTGGAATACTAAAGAGGAAAACTAACAGAAGACAAATGTTGTTATTGTAAAGATGTTATTTTGAGTGTCAATGCAGTTGGATCGGAGCCATGAGTGGCTCACACAGCGGTGCAGCAAAATAGAAGTTATATAATAGTTTGAAGCAGTGAAGCACATTTTGTAGAGAAGAAAGAGCTCTATAGCATACTGGGTTTAACCTCTGAGTTTACAGTATGTGTGCTGAGTATGTCTCTCCACATAATGCTTTGCATCTTTTAACTGTTGGCTGTTTAATGGATCAAAGATATATATATATATATATATATATATATATATATATAGTATGATAGTATGAGAGAGAGAGAGAGAGATAGCGAGAGAGAGAGAGAGAGAGTCCCTTTCTGATTGTGATCCTGGAAAAAATACATGGGGCTTGGGATGAAGACTTAAGCATTAATTATAGAATGAAGTAGACTAATTAGCTGTGGAGGGAGGCAGCAGCATACATGTTGTTGTCATCATGCAAACAACATGAAGCGTCCAAACATACGAGAGCTGCACAGAGATTCAGTTCCCAAGTGAGTCGGTAGCCTGCAAAACAAGTTTTTACACTTTACTGAGTATTCCAATGCAGTAAAAGTACACTTTGTGTTTGTCTTTGGCCACTGTTAGTGTTAAATTGGGAATTCAAACCTCCAGAGCCCTCAGTGATTTGTGCTCATTTTCTTGCTTAAGCACACAGTGTACAGTTTGCATACAGGTTGGCTTTGAGACACCTGGGGCCCGTTTCAGGAAGGAGGTTTAACAAACTCTGAGGGGCCATCCACACGGAAACGCTTTTTGGTGCAAACGCACGTTTTGCATTGTTTGGGCAGATCGTCCAAACGAATCCTGTAAACGCGCTGCCTGAAGACGTGAAAAAAGTCGAAAACGCCGCCCTCGCGAAGCCAAATCCTTGCGTATCGATGATGTCATCGCCACACCCCTCGACCTCTTACCCCGCGACGACGTCTCATAACAACAACACCTACATAAACATGAAACCGTCCTAATGCCCACAACGACACGGCACTGTAGCATATAGCTAGCTAGCTTGTGTTTGGTTTCTTCTTCTACTGTCTGTTTGTATACAGCGCGCAAGCTTTATGCGCATGCGCCACCTCTTCTTCTCCGTTTTTGGTGAATTTCTGTAGCAGAAACAGCGCAACCTATAGGCCTGGCATATGAAGTAGCGTGTTGAGTCATTTACAAATAGATCCGTTTGGACGCTAATATTCTTTAAACGATGCCAGGGAAGACGGTTCGAAAAGATTGTTTTGGTACTTTTGGACGTGGCCTGAGTGTAACCCTGATCTCTGAGTTGATTTACCCTGAGATGGGAAGTTTTCGGTTCCAGGACAGCTGATTTGAATTGGTTTAGTAAACTCAGAGTAGGTTGACTCAGAGTTGCGTCCCACCACCACAGTTTGAACATATATTTCGTTAAAAAAAGCAACACGGCTGATGCTGCAAAAGAGCGAGAATTGGTGCGTGAGAAAATTGCTGCTCGAGTCAATGCGTAAGCTCTAATATAGTGTATTAATTTGATATTTAATCACAGAAAGCCTATAATATTACTGGTGAAAACTGGAATGATATTACACCTATAATTTCATTTAGGTGCAATCCTGCGGGCGAAAAAGTAAGCTACTACTAATCCCATTCTTGGAGGTTGCAGACCATTATTAACAGAACATTTCTTTTTAATGGCTCTCACTAGTTTGTGTCCAGGGAACACTACAAAAATGTTTTAAAAACGTTTCAGAGCGTTTCACACTTTTCTGACGGCTCTGCATACAGTGGCTTTACTAATAAGGCCTTTTTCACAGTCGCCGTTCCCGACCTGTCGCGCGACAATGTGACGTCAAAATGACGTAGATCTCGCTAGCACACCAGGATTTGAAGTGCCAGAGGTCGTGCACCACTCTATTTATTTCAGCAGCGCATGACTTCCGTTGAAATAGCAAAGTCGGTAGCCTTTCCTCAGTTGCGACACCTCTGTTCAGGAGAAGACTGCAACTAGTGTTGCAGTCTTCTATAATTACGGCGCTCCCATGACGTCACACTGTCGCGCGACAGGTCGGGAATGGCGAATATAATGAACGCTATATGCTCCGCGTCACCAATGTTGTAAAGAAAACTGCCATTTGCAAAAAAACTTAATGCGACATAAAGAATCTGCTGGGATGTAAGAGCATGTCCACGACGGGTGACGTTAGCGATATAAGGGACGGATAAGGTATCTACATATCTGATCGACTGTGAAGAAAAATTATACTGCTCAAATAGGTAGGCTAGTATCTGGAAATGAAAATGTATCTATAGTCGGGGCCTCAATATCATCTCCTGACATATGTTTAACTCCCTGCGAAGTAATACAGCTTCTTCATCAACGGGATCGTCGACAAAAGCACAATTAGAACGGAAACGCCACTTATAAGATTTACCGTATTCTCATGATAGGGGCACTACTACTGTACTAAAGATTCCTATTTTTATCTTATTTTGACACTTGCTTTCTACATTTACCTCACTTCCTGTACCTCACTTCCTTTCCTCCCCTGTCTTCACAACTGTTTGGCTTTTGTTTCCACCCTAATTACCTGATTGAGTTCACCTGGTCACTCCTTATTTAAAGACTGCACTCCCTCCTGCTCATCTTTTCTACACCTTCACATGGGGCGGCAGCTGGGAAGATGAGTTTTACTTTGCACCTTATTTTTTGATAACGTGTATTTGAATGACGGCTTTAATTTATCTAATTACTTTACGATGAACATGTCAGAATATTGACTTTAAGTTCTAATTTCTATTTGTTTCTTCCCAGATCCTCTAACCCATGTGTGTCTGTCTGTCTGTCCTGTTCTGTTATCCATTATCATTTTCCTCACCACCTTTGTTGAATAAATCTAAATTGAATGGACTGAACGTCTCTGTGGCTTTTCCTATGCATTCTAACGGATGCCCCATGACGATGGCAATCAACCTCTAAAACTGAACCCTCCTTAACAACTATGATCGCATCAAAATCACTATTTTTAAAACACTAAGGAGGCTCGACACAACATGAGACTTTGCTCGAAGTATCATCAGGGGCTCTACACATGAACTCCAGCACTGAGAACATTGTTTGTGTACCCAGAGTTTACTAAAAAAGGTTTTCCATGTTGTGTCGAGCCTTCTTTGTGTTTTAAAAATGGCGATTTTGATGCTATCATAGTGCCCCTTGCACTCCCATTCAAAAAGCCATTTGACCGAAAACGCGAATACGGTAAATATTAAAAGTGGCGTTTCCGTCCTAGTTATGCTTTTAAATGAAAGTTTGACTAGGGTACATTCACAAAAAGACCCTAGGTTGCATTTTGGCGAGAGTTATGCTTTAAAGAGAGCTGTGTCAGAGGGAGGAGACAGAGGGGCCATCCACACGGAGACGCTTTTGGTGCAAACGCACATGTTTAGCATCGTTTGGGGCCCGTCGTCCACACGAATCCAGTAAACACACTGCCTGAAAACAGACTTTTTTGAAACCAGGGGCCTGTTACACAAAAGTAGAATGAAGAAATCCAGGATAACTGAAAAAGCGCAGCTTGATTTAGTGTGGTCCGCTCATCGCAGCTTAATCAGTTGCACGTTTGCCAAGCCAGGATGAGAAGGTGAAGCTATGTCCAGCCAGGTGTAGATAGCTGGGATAAGTGCTCGTTCACGGCTTTCTTACATAGACCACGGTATCGATCACAGATTTACTGATGCAGAAATGGAGAAGACGCGTGCGGCATATGTTTCACCCGCTGAGAAGCAGCTTTTAATGGAAAATTACCAGGAGGTGAAACATATAATATGCAAAAAGGGAAACACGGCTGTTGTTATCAGACAGAGAAAAAAGCCCAACAGACGATAGCGGACCGACTGAATGCGTAAGGATTTAAAAAGATCTACTCACTAGTCACTCCACATTTTTACAAAGTTGTACACTGTGTTTTAATTGCTTTTAATATGCTTGTTTTATGTGTTGGTTGTATTGCTGTATCTGTTTTTATCTGCTAAATGTGCTGGTTTTACTGTGAAGTGTCTTTGAGTAGCTTGTAAAGCACTATATAAATAAAATGTTTTATTATTTAGCCTACTTTGCCTTCAAAGTGAGCAGAGGGAATTAATGTTCCTCGGGAAATTTACCCTAAGGACTAGGCTTAATTTCAAACCCTTATTCATAATGAGAGAATATGTTTTACAACCATATGCACAAATCTCTATAAGCTATGTCTAATTCTAAATATCTTTCTACAATTAATGTTCATACAGAACAAACATGACTGGACAAAAACTAGAAAAAGAAGTAAGTGACTTCAAAAACACATTGTAAGCATATCTGTAAAACAATATAGCCTATTATTCATGGGTTTTTTCTCACTCCCAGATGCGTGACAGCACCAAAATAAAAAGATTAAGAAGCTTTGTGACATTCCAACACATTCCCACTCCCAGCTCATAAAATACGGACGTTTGGTCAGGTGCCGTTGTCGTCGTTATTGACGCTAAAAGTGTCCTTTAGAGTCCGCTGCACGGTGTGGGAGGATCCCCCTGCCTACCCCCGCCTCTCCACGTTGCACGGGGCATATTTCACGGTGTCTCCGGTGCCAGTGCAACCATTTCTTACCATGTAAAGAACTACAATAGTAGGATTTACATCAAACTTGTGACAGCAATAGTGACAAGTAATGCATGTTAATAAAAATAAAGCAGAACACATTCAGAAGACAACAGAATAACTGTTAAACACGTTTATTTCTGATCAGCTGATTTAACACACAGACTCCAGGATTAATCTTAGCCTGGCTGTTAGCCTGCTCTGGAGCAGGCTAGCTGCAAAGAATAAATCTCCATGGTTACTTGGCTGGGTTTAATTCAACCTGCTTTTGTGCAACCAAGTCAAAGCTAAATTCATCCAGGATAACTTGAATATCCCGACTTAATCCCTTATCCTGGTTTTGTGCAACAGGCCCCTGGTCTCAGGGTGAAAAAATTCAAAAACTGCTTCGTTTGGACAGCGAAGCCGCATACTTATCGTATCGATGTCATCGCCACACCCCTCGACCTCTTACCCGCGGCCACTGACACACACGACTGCGGTGAAGCTATAAGCGAGCATATCCCATCTCCATGGTCAAACAAGCTCACTTCATCTAAATACTTGTCTAAATAAATGTCTCTGCTCTCTGACACTTCTCTCTGCTCTGCCAGTCCTGGATTCTACACAAGATATATTGCTAACGTTATGTAGCTAACGTTAAACATCGCTAAAGCAGCTATGTTACGTTAACTGCTATGGTTATCTGTTTATAAAGTGGAAGTAGACAATTTATCAACTAGCTAGCTAATCTGTCTGCTTATCAACTCCTTGAACGGATTATAGTAACTTTTAGCACGGCTTATTGTAGAAAGGCTACTGCAAGAAAAACGTGTAGATTATCAAAAAGACATTGGATCATTGATGTTTGTTTGACTGCTGATGTTAGCTAGTTAGCAGAGCTAATGTTAGCTCTGCCAGCTAGCGCGCTGCAATCATGTCCGATGGCAGACAGAATTGCAAAATAAAAAGCAATCCAACAGCACATGTAAACAAAGACATGTTTTCTTGCGGAGGCCTTTATAAAATGAGCAGTGGTGAAAGTTATTATATGTGAATATTATATGGATGTATTAAGAGAATGTTAGTCTAGCTAGTTATGTTATGATGGGAAGTGGAAGTGACGATGAATTTCTGTAGCAGAAACAGCGCCACCTATAGGCCTGGAATATGAAGTAGCACGTTGAGTCATTTACAAATGGATCCGTTTGGACGTAACTATTTTTGAAACGAATCCAGGGAAGACGGGTAAAAAAAAGATTGTTTTGGTACGTGTGGACGTACCCGAGGTTTCTTGAAGAAAACCTGCTCCCGACCAGGTTAGGTTCACAGACTCAGTTACCATAGTAACTGACTCTGAGGTTAAGTTACCTCTCTTTCTGAAATGGGCTAGAGTGACCCCTCTTTCTCAGGTTTAAATAACCTCCCTTTCGGAAATGGAAATCCACACAGTTTTCACTAAACCTGCTTTCTGACACAGTGCTTTCTGACCTGAGAGCATTACCACATCCACATACAAACAAACATCCCACGGCCTCGGGCTACAGCGAAGACAACAGACAGCACCTAACTCATCAGCAGTGATTCACCTCAGGGCTACAGTAGCTGTCTACTGCAGGTGTATGCCTACTGCTGCTGTTTGTTGTCTGTGTGCATCTGAATGAGTGTGGCCACAGCAAAGGCTGCTGGAAATGAAAGCAGGGAGACATCAAAGGTGGTGTTTCCCCAACAACTCATATTTGTGGATGTTTTTGCTTTTGGGGCTGAGGGTTGTTAATGTTTATTTTTTTAAAGACGAGGCCGGCGATATTCTTTGGGAATTCACTTTTCCGATTATTCTGACACCACAGGAACGCAGCACAAATGCCCTATCTAGCGAAGTTATTGAAAGGAGAAAATAATAATTTGTGTTTTTGCCCTGTGATTTGAATGTGCTCCAAAATACAGATTAAGAATTTAATCACAAAAAAATATCACAATTACAATGTGGACTAATCAGACATTAGCCTCATGGACTCATGGCAGCGTGCCATCCATACGGCCCGTTCAGCCGTATCAGCCATCCATACGGCCCGTTGAGCCAATCAGCAAAAAGCAGCGTTAAGCAACATCCAGAACCGGTACGAGTACAGAGAGAGAGAGAGAGAGAGAGAGAGAGAGAAGAAAAGGTGGAAGGCAATGCAAATAAAGAAAGTTTTTGTTCAAATACGTTTTAGTGTTTTGCATGTTGGTATCGCCACAGTCAGTGTTAAACGACTGCGGTGCTGTCTCGTCAATGCTATCATTAACAAATTAAACACTTCAGCAGAGGTGTTCATTTCCATACAGGTTTAGTGGCTTGACGGTCAACGTTCAAGCATGGATTTGAAACCATGGCTCAGGCCCAGGTGGCCTTCACATCCTCTCACATCATAGTTCAGTTCAGCTTTAACACAATCGAGGCACAGCCAATATATTGATTCCACTATGCAGGCAAGTTTTGTTCTTATTGATTGCTGACGATTGCGGCCCAGTGTGATATTGGATTTCCAGATTAAAGTGCGAGGTCACCAGTTGGTTGTGAGGTTGCTCGTTAGCTAATGGTGTCAGGACGTTGGAGCAGGGAAGGCTATCAGTCTTTCTGAAATAACAGTATCCGCCTCATCGACGGCTCAGTGCTTTTTACAATATCCTTTTCTCTCACCTGCTGTTGAACTTCTCAGGGTGCTTTTCTCGCATCAGGTGAAAGCGATGGGCGATGGAGGCATCCTGCAGCAAAGAAAAGAAGAGACTTCAGTAAAACCTACACATTATCACAGCTTGCTGTAGGTCAAATGCTAAGGTAAATGTAAAAAGATGTTACACTTCAGTTAAGTTCAACCATCTCTCACTTTTAGAACAAGCATTCTTGCATTAAAAACACAAGACATTCATCCAAATGTGTTCAGTGAATTAAAGGCCAATTATTCTCTCTGCGTCTGTGTAGCTGCAAGTGTCTGCAAGCATGTGATTTTAATTTTGTCTAATGCCCATGTCTGAGAGAGTCCTGATTAGTGCTACGGTCAAGTTTTGACCTTTATCCACCCCTTTACTGATGTAGTTTTGGCTAACAGGTTTAAACATTGGAGTCACCACCATTACTGTGGAGATTGTGGATTGGATTTCAGTGCTCTGCAACTCTACATCGAAGCCCAATGAAGCAAGGGAAAGCCTCAGATGGCCCAGTCTTAGTGCAGCTATGAAAAGCAAATATTTTGAGGGGTAAATAAAGGAAAACATCAAACGTTAGTGTTCTCATATTCCATTGTGACTGTCTTTTGCATCGAAGAGTTACTTCTCTTTTCAATCCCCAGGCTGACTTAACATACGTCCTAAAGCTAAAATGATTAGATGATCAATCAGTTCGAATAAGTGCAATCGCAAAAATGCCAAACATTCTCTGGTTCCAGCTTCTCCAATGCGATGATTTGCTGCTTTCCTTTGTCGTATAGTAAACTTAGTCAAATCTTTGGACTGTTAGTTGGAGAAAAGAAGAAAACAGAGGATGTCTGGGAAATTTAGGAAAATAATCGACAAAAACATCGGAGAAAAGAGAAAAAACGTTGTAAAAGTGACAAAGGTGTCGAATAAGACGATCAAAACGTTTCTGACCCAGAAAAAGTTGCACTGTCGACGGGAAGACAACACGAGGGTTAAGTTGGATGACAGCGTAAAATACTAAGAAGAATGGAGCTTTGACTTATGACACAAAGCAGCGTTGAACGAAAGGTCACAAGTTGATCCAGCTCAGGCCGGACCCTGCCCTCCTCTCCCCATGGTTTAACTCCTGACCTCTGGGGCAGAGGTGACTGTTAGCCCTGATCCGTCACAAGAGCAGCCTCAGTATGACCTCACTTACAGACAGACACAAACACCTCCGGGGGATCACGCTGTCACAACAGCATTATCAATGGTCTACATCTTAAGCCATGCAGGCTTCATTTGATTTTTCATTCATCACAGAAATGCTTGATGGTCACAAGAGCCTCGAATAATGTTACATTACAAAGGGTTTCACCTTTTAAAACCATTTACTTGCTCCATAATACTAAACTGTCACAAGTCAGATAATTCACAAAAATTTAGATTTAAAGCTCCATTCAGACATGCACCCCGTTACTTAATGTGTTGTCAATTTTACAACACCTCCAACATAGCTCCAGTCTGAAATGTACGCTGTTAAATTGACACTATGACTACACAGGGTTTCTACAGGTTTCAACAAGTCAAATTTAAGACTTTTAGGGCCATTATTAATAAATATAAGACCTATATCACACCATCAAAAACAAAGTCAGATGTCAGAGTCCGGAAACATCGTCTGCAACAATTCCCCCATTTCTTCATTGGCATTATAGGACTGGTGTCTGGATTGGCTGCAATATAAGTTGCATGTTGGTCTCATTTGTAGCCGTAATTAGAGTGTGGATCGGGCCGCATTTGTCTGTCCGAGCCCGGCCCGCGTCCGACAGAGCAGTAACCGAACCCGGCCCGAGCCCGACAGGCGTTAAGATATTTATGTCCGAGCCCGACACAGTTAAAATCTCGTTATTTGTTCTCGTACTAATGACACATACGTTTGTTTGTGTGTCAACAGATGAGCGTATCAGCGCACACGGGGCAACAAGCGCACGTTAACACAGGCGCGCACCTTCGTAATAAGCTGTTTTTTAAATTTAAAATGTTCAATGCCTTATCATGCTGATGTGACCGAGCCTGACCCGAATCCAAACATAATTTCTAAATATCTGTTCGAACCCGGCCCGGCTACCGTCAGGTCCCGACGGGCTCGGTTCGGGTATCCATCCTCTAGTCGTAATACAGTGAATTATATTTGGACTAGCGACTGAATGAACTACAACACCACAGAATAATAATTGAAAAAAACATGGGAACAATTTAATGAGCATTAGAGGTAGCGTTGCATTGACAAAGGAAAATGAAAAATGAAGCACAAGAATATCATGAACATCCTGCAAACTGCTTCACAGCACACACACGCGCACACACACAGACCAGTGCTCTGGACACTTGAGCTTTCAGTGGATGTGATCAATTAAACTGAGCAGCCTTCATTTGGCTGCAAGTTGAGTTTGACCAGAGCTGCTTCTTCTCCACTCAGGCCTGAGGATGTGCTCTGTCTTTCACAGATAAACAGCCACTGTACATATAAAATAATTTCAAGATGCATGGGCTTAGAGATTATATCGACTATACATCCGAGGAAGTGATATAGCTAACGTAGATGTACATGTGATGGAGATGGTACATGGCACCAGAGCATGGAGGATGGAAAGTGTCACTCTGTCGGTGGAGTCAGTAATGATGTTAACGTATGAAGGCCGAGTTAAGGACTGTTATTGTATAATTGCATCATCTGGCTCTGCTTAAAGTGCTTAACAGAGACAAGACGCATGACACAACCCGACGTACTTCCACCAGTTAATGCGTAAAGACGATAAGGACATGACATGATTATGGAATACCCAGAAAAATGAATTAACTGCTAAACTGTATAAAGAAAATGTATATATAACTCGTAATTGGCTACAGTTATCACAAAAAGCTATTGTCTGTGCGAAATCCATGTGGAGAGAGAAAATATTTAGTGAGTCTTGCTATACAAATACTTCATATTGATACAGGAATCAAATATGCAGTTCTCATGTGCAGCAATAAATCGTAAATCAGGGGGATGAATTAGCCTTCAAATTTAAGTAAGTGGTTTTTACAATTTAACTAATTGGGCCTCAATCAAGTTAACGTACTGTAATTTGATAGATGACACTATTATATAGTACCTTTCACACATGCATTGCAACCCTGAACTTATCCCACAGGAGCTGTATGTGAGAACGCAAATGTCTGAATCAGTTGGACCGGATAATATACAGACTTCCGCCTGCCAGCTGGCGCAAAACGGGAAGAATACAAACATCTTAAGGTGAAGACGAGTCATTTACACGAAGACAAAGAAAAAGTCCAACCTGTAGTCGGTAAAGGCCGACAGCAAAGAAGGCTCTACCCGGGAGCCATCCCTCGTCTAAACCAAACAGAGTATTTCCAGTAGGCGTGGGCTGGTATACGATTCTAACGGTACGATAACCTTCAGCAAAAATATCAAGGTTTCACCGTATTGCGGTATTGCAATTACAGCTTTAAAACTTTACTGTGAACTTTACTGTCTACACTGCACTATATTTCTTGTCCTGTCTATGCACCACCTGTCTATAACTGGTCTATACTTTGTATATCGCATTGCACTTTTCTGCTCTTTTTGTACTTCTGGTTGGACGCAAACTGCATTTCGTTGTCTTTGTACTTGTACTCTGCACAATGACAAAGTTGAATCTGATCTAATATGTATTTTTTTTTTTTAAATGTCTGGGTAAAAAAAAACATTGCACACTGGCAGGAAGACAGGTTAGTAAACTGCACTTTCTGTCCTTGACCACGCATAAAAAAAACCAACAGCGTATACATTAGGAATGGTATGACAGAACATTTTAGTGGTTTTTAAATCTTGACTTTTTTAAACTGTGGCATACCTTAAAACCGGTAACCGGCCCATGCCTAATTTCCAGTCCGTGTTGTGTGCTACATGTAAAAAAGGGAAACTTCAGGCTACGTCAATACCTCGGACCTTGGAGTTTATACGTGGAAACAGCATCAGCCACTAAGCTTAAGTTCAAGTGCTTTATTTTCTGAGGTCTCTCTCAAGTATCCACCAATCCTCTCCCGATTAACTCACGGCTCATTTGTTTGTTTTTTAAAGATTATTTTTTGGGCATTTTAGGCCTTTATTTCTATAGGACAGCTTAGACTTGAAAGGGGAGGGCGAGGGGGAAATGACATGCAGCAAAAGGCCCCAGGTTGGAGTCAAACCCGCGGGCACCGCGTTGAGGAGTAAACCTTTATATATGGTTGCCCGCTCTACCAGGTGAGCTAACCAGGCACCCAACTCGCAGCTCATTTTAAGAAAAGCTCTAATACAGTACACTTTCATACACAATTATTACCGTCAGCATACGTTTTACAGCTGGAGATACGAGTATTCTGCTCATGCTCAAACTACTACCCATATTTTGTACATTTCATAATGAAAAAAAGAAAAACGTTGAACGTGAAAGTGGTACACAGCCTAAAAATAAATATCAGTAAATATAAATGACACAATGTGATATTTTTAAACTCCATGCTAATATTACCAACCTGGCTCGTCACTAGGTGCTAAGCTGCTAACAGGATGTAGCAGGAAAATGAGCAAGCTGCTGTTTAAGAGGCAACAAGTATTTTGTGTCATGCGTTTCCACTTTCCTGGAAGTGTATGTGACCTATGCTTTATTTCATTTCATAATAAAACTGGGGCCTCATAGTCAGATAACTGATCTGTTATAGCCTTTGTGTGTGTGTGTGTGTGTGTGTGTGTGTGTGTGTGTGTGTGTTAGTAAAAGAAGTATGTATTCACACCAAAGTCAAGCATCATGCAACTCTGAAGGGGAAACACATCTGTGTTGGCAGCCTGGCACCCTGCCTGCCTGTGCAGGTGTTTCAACACTCTGCAACAAGGAGAACGGAAGGTTGTGACAAGACAGGTGGACATGTGCAATTAAACGCGTCCTCACTTGTCAACCTCAGTACCATCCACTGGTGCTATACATGCCCCCCCCGCGCTTGAAAACCTTCTGTTTTATGACCAAATGCTCTTATACAGCGGCAGTCAATGAGGTGCATACAGTAACAAATACATAGAATACATACGAATTACAGTGCAATACTATACGTAGCTATATGTACGAATGGTTCATGAGAACGACCTGACCGGCCTGCTGCAATGCACTTCCTAAACCAGACTCTGCGATCTCACAGCATCGGCAAATATGAGATCTTAAAATAGAGCTGCATCTGCTGCTTTAACTGGCAGAGAATTTGATACTGGAACCCGGGGACTGAGGAGCCATCTCAGGTGAAGACACATGAGACTAACGTTGCCCCCAGAGCTTAAACTAAAAAGCTGATTCTCATGGCAAGGTTATTCGTCATAACAACAAGCATGCAATGCAAACTTTTTTTATAGTTTGCCTGAGGAGGCTTGTCAAGTGTGAACAAAACAGGGAGTTATGTTTTCACTGATTTTGAAACAATGTGGGCATCGAATCCAGCACAGCATGTGGATCAGGGCCAGCCAATGACACAAAGTGGCTTCCCAAAACATGACGGGCTGTTTGATGTCACTAAATCTGCTCTCTGTCCTCTGCTGCAGGCAATCACTGACCAGTACCACTTTTATGCATTCTGTCCCCCATGAAAAATCTGGCTGTAACAATATGTGACATTTGCCTTCGCCTATAGTTGCCTGTGTGATGAAGGTTGTTTTGATCTTGCCGTTTGAAGTTTTGCACATGGTGCGTGGGGGCAAGAGGAGGTGCTATTAGATGGGTGATGTGAAAAGTAGGAAGGGGAAAGAGAGAGACAAACAACGAAAAAACAACAAAAACGCTGGCTGGAAAATGTCACCTCAGTGGGACCCACAGCAGAGAAATAGGTTGTCAGTCCCCCCCCCCTATTTTGTTTCACTGGCCTCTGGTAAGGGGCTTGGTTAGCTCAAAGAGAAATGTCATAGCCAGCCTCAAATCTCTAATATCCTATTATTATGTTATACCAGGAGCTCAGGTTAGCATGCACGATATAGAGCAAGCTAAACATGCACTGTCTATGATTTTAAGAGGGTTTATACTTTCCTGCCAAGAAAAAAAAGAAAGATAAATGAAAAGTTTGGCATTATAAAAATACTAATATAGATACTAAACCAAACCTTTGACTGTAGGGGTGTCTCATAATTTTGACTCATTTATATTTATCATGCATGCTTATTTTTAATGTTTTTTAGTTTTTTCCTGTCATAACTGGGCTTTCATTTGTTATGAATACAGCTTTGAGTATTGTATTTTAAAAGTGTTATGTTATAAAAAATGTTATTGAACAGCACTTTTACTTTATTAAAGTGGCCACTTTATGCTCATTATCAGGTTCATAATTGTATTTAGAGGTTGTACCAGAATAGGTTTACATGGTTTAATTTTCAAAAACACCATATTTTTGTTGTACTGCACATTGCTGCAGCTCCTCTTTTCACCCTGTGTTCAGGTCTCTGTTTTAGCTACAGAATGAGACCTCTCACTTCTGTAACATTTTTGTTGGCAGTTGCACATGCGTAGTAGCTAGGTAAGATCACATCATCTAGCTAGCTGTTTGTTTCTACAACTTCAATAGTACAAGGCAGGATTAGCCGGGAGACTTCTTCTAAACGAGGGCGCACTTCCAACTTTGCGTGGAATACCTGCAGAACAGGGACATGTAAGTAGTTTTTAGCATGTTACGGTAGGCACCTCGTTTCGGCTAGTGACGTAAAAAGCCGTGCCGATTTTGAACAGCTCACCCGGAGACTGAAGGCAGGACACATTCAGAAACCGTATCTCTCTCAAAACAGCATGGATGTTTGTATGCGTGTGGAAGCACCAGAGACATAAAATAACACCCCAAATCCCAGAAAAAGTGATTTCTTCATAATATGGGCACTTTAAAAAATGTTTCCACTCTTCCCATCCATGTTGCTGTTGTTTGTCTATGTCAAAACAAAAGCTAACTGGTGCTTATAATGTTTTTTTTCAGTCTGTGAAAGAAAGCAACTGTATGTAATGCATGAAAGAATAAAGATGGGTATTGATGTTGCTAATTTAGTTATGAATATTTAATGTTATAGAGACAACACGTATGTCGGTGAGATGAAACATCGGAGAGATTCAGTCAGACCCAGACTCTGATGAGTCTGTTGTGCACCAAAGTCGGCGACTAGCTGACACATCAGAATGGTTAGTGTAGTTAGCATTTTATGTTTCTGCTCTGTGCTGGAGCTTTCAGGTTTCCTTTCCGGCTTTTGCATATTAGACAGCGATTGGCTTTCGAATCTGTGACGTGCCAAATCAAGCTTTCACTGGGTACAATTGAATCTCAGATTTCAGGGAAGTGCACAGACATCTCCCCCTTCAGGAGAGGGATGTAATAACACCTCTCTTGTGACAAACTATGCACAGATACAAGTCGGTATAGCCAGGGTCAGACATTTCAAGGGACATAAACTCAGGAAAAACAGAGTCCACAGAGTGGAGGGGGACTTTAAGGTTTGAAGCCCAGTTTTCAGAGGCTTTAAAGACTTTTAATGTGCTTGTGCGTACACATGTTTAACCACGTATGTGTGTTATGAGCGCCGCTCCTCTTGTCTTTAAGACCAGCCAGGTGTCACTCAGCACGGTCATTCATTACCGTGGTAACCTGGCCTGAACCTGGCAGGCGCTTATTTCCTGTCACTGATACTTCCCCTGACCTTCAGTCTGTGCCAGCACTACTTCATCACACACACACATGCACACACGCACGCCACAAACACACACACACACACACACACACACTCACACACACACACACACGTTTGTTTCACTATCTTTGTGGGGACCCGTCATTGACATAATGCATTCCCTAGCCCCTTACCCTAACCTTAACCATCACAACTAAATGCCTAACCTTAACCCTTACCCTCACCCTAACCATAACCTAATTCTAACCCTAATCCTAAAACCAAGTCTTAACCCTCAAACAGACCTTTAACCTTGTGGGTTCCAGCATTTTGGCCCCACAAAGCTGTTGGGACCCCACAAGTCCTCCCGGTTTTTGGACCCCACGAATATAGTAAAACAAGAACACACACACACACACACACACACACACACACACGCGCACACACACACAATTTTATATGCAAACTTTCTGTTCCTTGTTGCTTTGCCTGTTCAAACACTAAGACTCTGTTCAGGACAGCGTTACATTTAATAGGGCCTTTGTCTCAGTACACTTACTTACAAAACTAACAAAACCATGAACAATTCTGATCTGATGAAGTGACCTGGTGGGTTAGGGTAAACACTTGCCAACCATTGCACAGATCTAAGTTTAGCACCACTCAGCAGTTCCTCCCGTTTGTCCAAGTGCTCAATAAAAGACATGCAATCCCTTTACGTTAATCTGATGGCAATTTAACATGTTGGTCTCATGTCTGAAGAAGACCTTGGAACATTTCCGTATGCTTTGAACACGGCACAAGAGGAGATTCTTCTCATATAGATCAGTCTTAAAAAAAACTATTTTTCCCCCTCATTGGCAGAGAGCTTAAAACAATATTCAACAGTAATAATCTCACAAATAGCTTCTCCCTATAATTCTAATTTACATTTATTCCAGCTGCAGGCTGAATAAATGAATATTCAGCAAAACAATTTACATACAGCATGTTAGCATCATTCAGTGCTTCTTCTTCTTCTTTACTGATGGGAGTTTATAAAACAGGCAGCAGTGGATTCCCTGTGAGAAGCGGGGCCGACACGAATAACAAAAAGCCATCACTTTACTAGATAGATGAAGTGAACAATGTAACATAGTCCATGTCTAAAAACACCACCTCTACAATGGAGAACCAGGTGAGAGATACTCACATATCCTCGGCCTGGATTTATCAAGTGTCTCACAGTGAGTTCAGACATGCAGCTGGAAAGAAGCCAGCTGTCTCCAGTCTCTTGCTGAATCTGTAGCCTTTGGCAATATTTTATTTTTGAGCACGTCATTTACATAAACTGCCCTGTTTGGGCTGTTGGGTTTCTGACATAGCTGTGTTTTTAGCGTTACTCCTGGACAATATTTTTCAACAGGTCCTCCAAACCATACGACGATATGGGTCGTTTGTTCCCTACCCTCTAATGGGACCCACAGGAGCGGTTTCATAAAATAGCGTCCCTAGCGGTGGTGGATATTAAGGGAGTGCAAAAAAAACAACATCGATTCACATTCGTATCGCGATTCAAGCTCTATTTCATTTTTTAATTGTATGTCTACTGCAATCACATGGGAAAAGTAACTACGTTTACATACTGTGAATCGTTTCTTTAAATCGAGAATCGATTTTGAATCGAATCTTGAGCCTAAAACTCGATTCAGAATTGAATCGTGACATTTTCTGAATCGTGCACTCCTAGCGGATATACAACCTCATATCTAAACCAGAGAACGTCGGTCATGGTTTTTGAGCATAAAGGTCACGATTTCAAACATGTTGGTAACTTTGTGAAAGGATCACAGTTTGGTTATGTTTATGCACCTAAGCTTAGTTAAGTTTAGAGCGAACAGTCTCATAATTTGCAGATCCAGTGTGTAACGTGTTTAGTTGTTCATTATCAAAATCTGTTTTGCCCGTTCACAAACTTGTCATTTTTCATGAATATTTACCACCACCATAAATTCCAAGTATTCCTTTTGGCTTGAAATTTTACATTTGCGTTTGCATGAACTGGGGTAGACGCTCCATATTCATGCTCCATCTTGAAATACGTTAGCCGGTAAGGGACATACAGGACATACTGCTCCGCCTTTCCTGTTTTCTCTATCACATGATAAACTCACAGGTGCTGCTAATGCTGCTAATGGGTATCGTAGCTTCCCGGCCCCGGCAAGTTTAAAGACAGAAACATGGAGGACCACACATATTCAAAATCCAAATTTCAGGAACAGGAGTCTTCTTCTTCGCCCAGGAAAAGAAAAAGGATATGGAAAAGAGCAAGAGACTGGCGTCATCTGAAAAAAGCGTAAAGGCTACCATAGCTGTGATACGTACTTTGAACTGCGTGGTGCGAGAAAGTTGATTGCGATATATGATCTCAACGCTAGATGGGAGAAATTCCCACACATTGGACCTTTAAACTAAGACTTTTCGTCTGAATTGTGTGACAATAAGTGAAAGTTCCAGAACACACACTAAACCTCAAACTCTGAGATTGATAGAAGAACAATCCAACTGAAATCCTGCACTAGGATTCAAGAGGGCTGCAGTGAACTGCATTAACCTCTTCATGTTAGTCGCCGTGGTGCAGCTTCTGCCAATCAGACGAACGAAGCAGCTCGCGACTTATATGTCCATCAGAAGAGGCACAGGGTCGTCTTCACCCTCCTGGCTAACGGCACAGCCAGGGATTGCGGTGCACATTAGGAATTGGCCATTAAGACTAGGAAGCATCTTGCCAGGCATGCACATTCAAGTAAATGCACATACAGTACGAATTTACACCTGCGCACCCATCCACAGAAACTCCTGCACACCGACACGCGCTGCAGAGGGATCAGCTTCCTCACTGCAACATGAGGTGACCTCTTTAATGGCTGCTGACATGGTGTGATTTCCTTCTCTCAAATTCTTTCCAGGCTGCAGGTCAAGTGGAAGCACTTTAAGAACCGACACCGACCTGTATGCGTCCACAGATGCTTAAACCCACCGCCGTTATTTGTAAATGAAATGTTTTTCTTAATTCAACAGAAAGGATGTTTAAAAACAAACGCTTTAAAAGTATTATTTTAGTATCTGCAACTAAATCAATACTGACATACCATTTTAAAACAAGGAAAATAGCTGTAACTGTATCTGTACCTATCATGTAACTGGTGAAGCTATAAAATGCAGCAGTATAGAATTATATGGAGCCACATGAGGCTAAAAAAAGGAGGCAGAGGCTTCACACATATTCGTTTGGCTCTCCTAAGGGCACTTTCAGAAGAAAGAAAGCGATCTGGCGATTCGCCATGGGTTGTGCGGCGGTGGGAGTGTCACTTAAATGGCCCAATTTCTGAAATGTCCTGCTGTGTTGCTTAACCCCCCCCCCCCCAATGCAGCACAAGTAGACTTTATATTTCACAATTATTGTTTTCCGTCAGACCGTTTATAGATTTCAACATTTCTGACCGTACTTGAAAGCAGCTTCATTTTACAAGCTGGAGCATGTTGCAGGAAACAGTCAGCTGTTACCGCAACTTTGTGTTTTTTTTACCCTCACAGTGTTTAAAAACGTTCTTGTGGCAGCAATAGAGGCAGTGATGTTCCCTGTTTCTTGTACGGGACTCTCACACCGCTAGTGATGGTCAAATGAAGCTTTGTGAACCATTTTCTTTATTTTCTGAGCTCACTAGATGGCGCTCTCTGTTCAAGGTTAAAGCAATGGCAATTCAGTGCGATTTCAACCCTTTGTTGACGAGAGAGCCCCATCTAGTGGGCTCTGAAAAAAGAGAAAATGGTTCACGAAGCTTCACACTACACAACCGCCTTAAAACAGACTGCCAAGTCTGATCACCGGTTACATGATTGGCCACTGCAGCGTGATGCCGGGTTGCATTTCTCCAAAAGTTGAATCCGTCTCAAGTTTTTGCTGCAGCCTGCTGCGTTTTCTTCTGGCTCTCCCCTACGGCCCCCGCCGCCACTGCCTTATCGCACTACCCACATTGAAAATGAATGAAAAGACCTCGTTTTTGCCGGACCATCTGACGACTGCCGCAGTGTGTGTGAATGCAGCCTATTGCCAGCCCCTTACATTGAGCCCACTGCTTTTACAGCCAGTTGCTCCTGCTAATGGCTGGACCTATTAAATACTCATCTTTTAGAAGGACTTTTAATATGTTTAAAGCTATTTTCCAAATACCAGAATATTTGTAAACTTCTTTTTTGGCCCTGGGGATCCATAAAATCTTATCTAATCTAAAAATATGGGAATAGATTGAAACAGAATTCACTTCTGATTTACAGTTCTGAGTGCCTTGGCTGAGCCAACCACATGCTCCACACTGTGTCATCCACAATTAAGTCGGTGAGATAAAGGACAGATGACTGTGCAAGCTTTCAGATTCGGCCTTGCCAGCCTCCCGTCTCCACAGCAACCAAATCCTGAGCAGCAAGGTCTGTGATGGGGTGGCAGGAAATGCAAACCCTGTATGGTTAGTAAACCAAATTTGAGGGTTACTAATGGCTACCTCATTGGCGTGAGTCAGAGATCGGTTTGCTCAGGTGTCGTGTGCTGCCAGATACTCAGCCATCTGTCACTGTGGCTCTCGAAAAGGTTCAGCGATTTGTCGCTTTGTTTAACGGCCGTGAAACATCGTGGCGTTGTCACAACCCGAGGAAAACAGACGCAGCTTCACACATCAAAAGGCTAAAGCTGGTGTTATTCTATTATTTTGCTCAAAGTCTAGTTTTCATTTTAATTTCAGTTCATTAAAAAGGTTTTTTTCAAGACTAGTTTTAGTTTTTAGTTTAGTTTTCGTGAACTATTATAACCTTGGTGTTTACACTGACATACTGTATGCAGATATCAGTTGGGGGGCAGTTACATAACATCCCTGTGGTTCATCCTCTTCTTGCCAAAATCCCTTTAACGTCTAGCTGCGCACATATGTCCTCTTCACTCATATGCCACTTCTGTTTATTTATGGCCATATGTACTGTATATCTAATGAGTTTGACTGATATTTTTAGTCATCAGCTTAATGGTGCTTAAATGTTTAAAAAAATAATAATTTTATGTTTTAAAAAAGAAATCAGATGGCACCTACTTTCTGATATGGTGATGATTCATCTCGAAGTTTGGCAAAACACTGAGTTTAACAGCCTGAAATATACCAGGCTGTTCTCATGAACCATTCATACACACAGCTATGAAAAGTAATGCACTGTAATTTGTATGTATTCCACGTATTTATTACTGTATACTCCACATTGACTGCTGCTGTATAAGACCACGAAGATCCGCATAGGGACGAGGTCGGGGTGGATGGTTGGGTCCTAAAACACAGTGAAGAAGTTAAGGGGAAAACACAAGACTTTCACCCAGGAAACAGGCGTTTGTGTCCTGGGAGTACTACGACTGGTGTTTTAACCCAAAACACAACACTTTTTTTTCATTTTGGTGTCTAAATATGACTGTTTAAATGACCTTCACCTTTTGTCGGCTAAACTTAACTGCAACGGCTGCTGGAAGGACCGTCCCCTCCCGGTGCTCTGTATCCGGCTCACAGTCACCTTTTCTCGGGTAAATTTAACTGTAAAGACCACGTAAGCGGTCGTCACGTGACCAGACAGCGGTCGCTGTAATTTCGTAGGATATCATATGAATTCTGCATACGTTTTCGTACGATACCATTCAAACCCATTCATGAGAATGCTTTGAATATACCATGTGCTTCTAATTACAAGTTTGATACGATGACATTTATTTGCTGTGCTGGTAGACGAGTAAGGCAGTGTTCACACTTGGCATATTTTTTAAGGCTGCCAGCGTCTTACATTATGAGTAAACCGGGTTTTCAAAAAAAGTCCTAAGTGTAGCGGATTAGCAAGAACTGTCGTTTCCATAACTACAAAAACAAATGGAGAAAGATAGACTTGTGCTCGTGGCGGAGCACAGCAAGTTATATGATATGAGCGGGAGCTCACTGTTCAGGGAACTCGTTTTGTTTTATCTAACGTTAGTAGCACCGCTCCTTCTCTCTGTTCATTCTCTAGGAAGGGAATAAAGTAGAGTCTGTAAAGACTATAAGCTAATGACACTGTTTGGAATTAATTTCAATAACGACACACACACACACACACACACACACACACACACACACACACACACACACACACACACACACACACACACGTGTGTATGTATGTAGCCTCACATTCATTCTTATGAGTCCAAAACAATGCAGGAGTGGTAAAGTCATGGCTGCCATTTTTCCATAAAGAAATACCAAAGCCATACCTTTCACTGACGTGCAGTGTAGAGTGCAGACACATCCATTATTTGACAACACTTAAGCTAAATCAGCAGAGCTGCACTGTTTTTACTTCAGGCCTTGTTTGTCATCTCTGTATTAACGTCCCTGAGCTTTTATACTTGTACCTCCATCAGGACAAGTTAAAAAGGTTGCCAAGCAACTGGGACCTGGCAGCATGTTTCTTGCCTCCAATTAAAAGAGGAAACCTGCCCAAGAGGGAGCAGAAAGTCACTAATGAATCTACTAATTGCTTGTGTCCATAAAGACCAGGTAATCTTTGTCACCGTGTTGTTATTGTTGCAACTTTGTCTCAGTCAGACAATTTGGGGGCAGGAGTTTTCTAAATATTGTATATTTGCTTATGGTTCCACTTTACATTCAGATGAACTTGTCATTGTCATCATTACAAACTTAATTGTCCCTTTTTCCTGCACCGAATCACATGGATGTTTTTGATGTTTTTGTTTTAGTGTGATACCAAATTGGATTTCAGACATGTTTAAATGTAATTGGACCAGAACATTTTGTCATAGTTACTAATACTAATATATATAAACTAATATCCTTGTAATGCCTTATAATTGGATGATTATGCTATTTTTTATGCGTCTTAAGTTCTTTAAGAAGCATATCTAGTAACAAGGGCTGTCAATCGATTAAAATATGTAATCGCAATTAATCAATCACATTTTTTATCTGTTCCAAATGTACTTTAAAAAGAGGATATTTTTACAGTTTTTTTTTCTTTTCTTTTTTTCTTATCAACATGGGAGCAGACACATATGCTTGCCTTATGCAAATGTTTTCTATTATTGCAACAATCCAAAGCAATGACAAATACTGACTAGAATATTCTCCAGAATAACCTCAAAGGTACTGTGTGCTCAAAAAATATGATGAAAGCATAATATGGCAAACTCAAGCCCATCAAGCAACAACAGATGGGCACATATGACCACATGACATTATCCAGCGTGGCCTGCTTTTGGCGAGGAGGAGGAGGAGGGTTCTCTGTATCAGCCGTATACTTGGTATCTGAGACTTGACTTGAATGAGTGCAGGGTGGGAAATTTTAGCAGCCACTTATATTTTTTACCAGCTACTTTTTCCAGAATTCAAATTTATAAAAGAAAGTGCACTAGCATATTTTGAATTGCTTCAATACATTATTTTGTATTATTAATACATATTTTATTAATATAGGCAAATAAAAAGTGATGTGAAAAAAAAGCCTGTGAGACCATGGAAAAATTGTCTTTGGTCAATTTAGAATTCTCATTCAGTCCAACTGTGCCGATTGCATTGAGCAGATAGCCTTTATTGCCACACTCTGCTCCTGGGGTCCCGTCTTCGCTAGCTGTATGGCAGTGCACTTGATATGAGACTTGGATGACTCGTGGTCTTTTATTGCCTCTAATTTAAGGTTAGTTGTTCCTCAAACAAATTGTTTGCATTTTCTGACGGCGCGTAGGTTCGACAGTAAGTACAGTGCATGGACTGGTCGTCGGGAAGGTAGGCTAACCATTCCCTCGTTTTCCCTTTGTCATCAATGCGCCACTTGTTCGAAAAGTACCTTCTCTTTTTCTTTACTTCACCCTCAACAGTTTGTACATTCATAGCTACTGCTGAATCCGTGGCGGCGCCACATTTTTTTAACCGGTAATTTTCCTTTCGTCTGTACCTCAGCTCAGCTGTGTCACGGACTAGCGCTGAAAACAATTCAAATGAGTTACTTGATCAAAAGTGCATTATTGTTGGCATTAAAAGGAATTTGTGTTAACTTGTTATTATCGCGTTCATTTTATATTAGGTTACGTTATATGTTCAGTTTCCTTACCACTCCAATAGAGAAGTAGTTGTTGATGATGCTGTAGGGGACAGGGTCTCCCTTCTCCTCCTTGTCGTCAGGGACGATGTCTATGTTCCAGCGGTCCAGCACCCCCTCTGTGCTGTGCTCGATGTCCCGGAGAAACTTCAGCAAGCTGCCGCCCTCGTAACCTGCCGAGAACCGCCAGAGACGAAGGTGCAATTAGTAAAATACAAGCAAATGCACAGATCTTTTTTTTCCTGCCGAGATTCTGCTGAAAGAGAGAATCCCCCCTTAATAAACATACATGAACATACAACAAACAATATGAAATAACACATGAGAAGGAGGCTTTAATCATCGGTCCTGACTATACATTAACAAAATTATTATTTCACCCAATCCATATGTAAAGCCCTACATTTAACTGGCGGGATGGTGGGTTATATGGGATGAAACATAAAACACAATGGCACTGATTATGCTGCCATTTCATAGAGAACGCCGCCCTCACCACCTCCGAACCTACAACACGGCCCATCCTGACAGCACCCCAGGGAGCCCTCTGGTTTTGCTCTGCAGCTGACAGCAGCCTGCTTCAACAGCCAGGCATTTTAATAGCGATCTGAGGCGGAAGAGCATTCCAAGGGTGTCACGAGGGCGGGAGCCATTAATGAGTACCATCATACTGGGAGCATCATGTGTGAAATGTAGACATGTTTGCATATTTTGACATACTAGTACTCTCACGGTATAATAGCAATTTCAGAGGGAACAATTTATTTTCACCTTACATCATACAGGATGTGTGCACATGTATCACACACATTTATCAGACACCGAGGAGCCCTTGAATAGTTTCCAATCAAATCAACAGATGACAACATGAGACTTAAAGTGCTCATATTATGCTTTTTGGCTTTTTCCCTTTTCTTTATTGTGTTATATATCTTTTTTGTGCACATTATAGGTTTACAAAGTGAAATCGTCCAAAGTCCACCCCAAAGAGACTTACCATCTCCAATAGAAAACACTGTTCACAAACTGCTCCAAACAGCTCTATTCAGTAGTCCAGCCTTTACTTCTGTGATGAACGTGTATCTCTTTGTAACACGTTATAATGCTCACCTAGCTGCTAGCATGGCACGCCCTCATACTCTGCAACTGACTAGCTAGCAGTACTTACCTAGGTACTGAGCATGTGTGACTCCCAACAAAGATGGAACAGAAGTGAGATGCCTCACTCTGTAGCTAAAACAGAGAGCTCAACACACAGGGTGAAAAGAGGAGCTGCAGCAATGTGTAGTACAACAAATATATGCTGTTTTTTGAAAATGAAACCATGTAAACCATAATCTGATATAACCTCTTATTACAATTATGAACCTGAAAATGACCATAATATGAGCACTTTAAGGAGTAACTTTTGTCACAGCCATGAACTCAAACATCTCAACAACTCCATTATGACTAGACTAAGAGTCGACAGCCTACAGCTCTGTGAGGCTTTCGCGCAGAGGTGCACAGAGCTAAAAGGAGACTGTCCTCCGCTGAAAAAAAAGCTCCCACAGGTCATAGGTCGTTTGTTCAAGCTGGGCGATATGGAGAAAATAAAATATCACAATATTTTTGACCAAATACATGGATATCGATATTGCAGGCCATATTGTAGGGTTAACTATTGGGGCAGCCACATCTGGCTGTAAATGTTTTGCCTGATGTGTTTATGATTGTGGTTGACTTTGAGGGATTTTGCTCTTGTTTTATGTTTTTAGTGGTTTTGTGTATTTTGTGTTTGTATGTATGTGTGGTTGTACTGCTGCCTGTCTTGGCCAGGACACTATTGAAAAAAAGATTTTTAATCTCAATGAGTCTCTGGTTAAATAAAGGTTAATAAATAAATTTAACAAAATATTTACACAATGAGATTTTTGATAAATAACCATCAATGACATGGATATAATAACTTAGTGGGTAAAGGGAAGGCAAATATTAAAACAGCTAGAACAGTCTCCTAAATTCAGAAAATCTCTTCAAAAAATCTCTTCACTGTAATGTAGCCTTTAAAACCAGGAAAAGACAACACTTGTGTCATATTGTGATATCCAAAATGTAAGATGATATCTAGCCTCATATATCTATATCATCTCGATATATTGCCCAGGCCTATAACTCAGGTTAACGTTTTTAGTGGCGGAGCCCTCTAGTGGCTGTAGTAATTGTTATGGGAGCAAAGTAGTAAGGTGAGGAAGTCTAACAGTGCCAAGTTCCACGTAAGGAGGCCGGTTGGGGTGGTGGATGGGTCAAACAAACACAGGACTTTCACCCAGGAAACTAGGGTTAAAAAATATAAGTAAACGGAAACTTTACAAGACAAACGGAACTACGTCACTTTCTGCGCCACCTGAAGTTAAGTAACATAACAGATGATTTAACCATGATCTTTTTCTAAACTTAATTTGGTAGTTTTAGTGCCTAAACATAACTGTAACCTTTTTTCACAACGTTAACGTGTTTGAAACCTATCTATCTATCTATCTATCTATCTATCGATCTATCTATCTATCTCTCTCTCTCTCTCTCTGGGCTGAACGATGAATCATTTTCAAATCGAAATTTGAAAGAATGCGATTAGCTTATTGGGAAGACCGCGATTAATCAAATGTGCAATATTTAGTTGAATGTTTGGAGTAACATTTGGTTTAACATTTTTGTTTTTTTTATAAGATAAGATTGTTTACAGAAATGTCCTATTTTCAGTGGATTTTTCATTTATTTTGAATTACTTTATTTAACATGATGGTAGAAGGTGTATATACACTCACCTAAAGGATTATTAGGAACACCCTACTAATACCGTGTTTGACCCCGTTTCGCCTTCAGAACTGCCTTAATTCTTCGTGGCATTGATTGAACAAGGTGCTGGAAGCATTCTTTAGAAATGTTGGCCCATATTGATAGGATAGCATCTTGCAGTTGATGGAGATTTGTGGGATGCACATCCAGGGCACGAAGCTCCCGTTCCACCACATCCCAAAGATGTTCTATTGGGTTGAGATCTGGTGACTGTGGGGGACATTTTAGCACAGTGAACTCATTGTCATGTTCAAGAAACCAATTTGAAATGATTCGAGCTTTGTGACATGGTGCATTATCCTGCTGGAAGTAGCCATCAGAGGATGGGTACATGGTGGTCATAAAAGGATGGACAAGGTCAGAACAATGCTCAGGTAGGCTGTGGCATTTAAACAATGCCCAATTGCTACTAAGGGGCCTAAAGTGTGCCAAGAAAACATTCCCCACACCATTACACCACCACCACCAGCCTGCCTAGTGGTAAGAAGGCATGACGGATCAATGTTCTCATTCTGTTTACGCCAAATTCTGACTCAGAACAGAAATTGAGACTCATCAGACCAGGCGACATGTTTACAGTCTTCAACTGTCCAATTTTGGTGAGCTGGTGCAAATTGTAGCCTCATTTTCCTATTTTTAGTGGAGATGAGTGGTACCCGGTGGGGTCTTCTGCTGATGTAGCCCATCCGCCTCAAGGTTGTTCGTGTTGTGGCTTCACAACTGCTTTGCTGCATACCTCGGTTGTAATGAATCAAAGTTGATCTTCTATCAGCTGGAATCAGTCGGCCCATTCTCCTCTGACCTCTAGCAACAACAAGGCATTTTCGCCCCCCAGGACTGCAGCATACTGGATGTTTTTCCTTTTTCAGGAAAAAGCGGCCGGAAACAACACCACCTACGGTGAGTTGTTCAAAACCTTCCTTTTTAGTAAACTCTGGGTACACAAACAATGTTGCCAATGCTTTCGTTAATTGGTGATACTTGGAGCAAAGTTTCATGTTGTGTCGAGCCTTCTTAGTGTTTTAAAAATAGCTATTTTATTTATTCTATTTTAATTGCATTAACGAGAAATCTTACAGGTGTTCCTAATAATCCTTTAGGTGAGTGTATAATATATATTATGTAGACACTGCTATTGAACTGAGGCATATCAGAAGTTTCAGTTTACAGGAAAGTACTGATATTTTTTATTGGAATAGTTTTTGTATTATTATAACTTTGGCGATAAATGTTCTATATTTGACTGTTCAATGTTCCATGCTTATTAAAAGAAAAACACGTATTGCTGGCAATTGATATGTATGTTCTCATCCTTGCATAAGAATATAGAGCAGTTTTGATGGTGTCTCATGTTATAATGCTCCATGACATGTTTTATCTGTTACATAGTGAATATTGAACTTAAGCTAAACTTTTTTTTAAATCGCATATCGAATCGTAATCGCAATATCTGGCAGACAAATCACAATTAGATTTTTTCCCCCAAATCGTTCAGCCCTAGTGTCTGTCTGTCTGTCTGTCTGTCTGTCTGTCTATCTATCTAGCCTGTTAACAATGGCTGCAAAGACTCCAGCTCTTGCGTCAATCAGAAAATCCCAAAGCCGCCCCCCAGACCTGGCAGTCATAAGCCTGGGTAAGTGCTCTGCTGGTCCTCCAAGCAGCAACAATCAAGCCGTCATAACCAACCATTCTAATTACTGGCCCAAACTACTGCAACAAATCAATGGTGCTTTGCATATTAACCGTTTTTAATTTGACACATAAAAGCTCCTACCTTCCTCTTCGCATCTTTCATTTCCCAAAAACATGAACACACATGCCTGCCTTTTGTATTCTAGTGTGTACTGAGACCCTTCCTGAAACCACCGCCATTCTCTAAGCATTAACAGAGTGTGAACAGACTGTTTAGACTGCTATCAGGTCAATCAACTACAAATGTTATGCCCGGTCTGTCTTTAATTAACCTTAACAGATGATCTGATATCTTTTTCTTTTCCCTGAAATATTGGGAGGACAACTAGAAATCTATAAATGAATGTTTCATCCCTTTAAATAGCTTTAAGGCACAAAAAAAAACATCTTATTCTACACTGACAGTATCATATTTACTTTGCTTTTTTTAAGGTCCTAATTGAATGTGATGTTTCCACTGTATGAAACATTCAACCCACTACTAAATGTGTTTATGATCGCATCATTCCATCAAATGGTACTATTCTAGATGTCTTGTGCATTATTATACACACATTTCCACAAACTTCAGCCAGAAACATTTGGTATCTTTGTAAACTTTAGAATCTCCACTAAGATAGGAAATAAAGTTATGTGAATTTGAACAATGTTTGGCTGCACAGCATTAGTTTGTAATAACTGGGCCATCATTTAAATATGAGTTACCGTCTATGTATTATCTACTAGATGGTTTAAAACTTAAATCAGATCCCATGGCACATAACGCTGTTGGGCAGAAACCTTTTATCTCCATATTTTGTAATCCAAATGGTTTTACAAAAATGTAAACAGTAAGGAGGCGATTTCGTTCGTCTAAAGTAGTTGAATAAAATGTTTTTAAATTATTTCATTTCTTGAAAAACAATGGTTTTGGGCACATACGTTTTTCACCCGAAAGCGACGATATGTGAAGAGTGAGAGAGTGTATTCTGAGGCACTAAACAACACTGTGGTAAAGCATTCAAATTTGACTGGCTTTTGCTGCTCTAGGTTGGTTTTATGTTTACGTTTTTTAAGTTTCAGAAATGTCTAAGCAGGGATGAAATCACTCTGAACGAATTACACAAAACAAACACACACACACACACACACACACACACACAGATGATTAAGTGATTGCCTCACCTCCTCCCCAGCGTATGCAGCGAGCCAGGTCATTCCCCGTGCCCAGAGGGAGGATGGCCACTGGAGGGTGCCTGGCAAAGTTGGCCTTATCTGCAAAGGCAAAGACAAACAGATCAATCTTATATTTGGTTAGTTGTAAAGTTCTTGAAACAACTGTTTCTAGGACAACTTGGGGGCTTATTTTTGTCCCTTCCGCCATTGTGTCATTGGTTATAACAGCATTATAATAAGATAATTGCAGCGATCAGAGAACATGGCAAAATTACTACAACAAAGCCTACTGGAGAAGGAAATGCAAAATAGTATGTCGCAAAAGTCATAGTATAGTATGTCGGAAAAATCATTGTATAGTATTTAAAAAAAGACATAATATAGTATGTTAAGACACAGTTGCAGGTTTATTTAGGAATCTAAATTCCTCTGGAGAATGCAGGCATCGATCCTGCTACCTCTCGCTCTCGCTTCCTGTATCCCGTCAACTTTGCTAAAGTAAGCCCAAAGTAAGCCCACATTAGCCAATCATAAATAATGTGATTGTTTTGTTTTAGCTGTATGAATGGTACCCATGTTGTGACAAACAAGCGTTCTACCATTTGAGCCAATTCCCCTACATATTAACAATGACTGTGTAGCTCCGTAACATCATAACTAGTAACATTATGCTTTTTTTGACACGCTATACTATGTTTTATCACTTTTTTGATATACTATACTATGACTTTTCTCAACATATTATACTATGACTTTTTTATCACTTGTTTGACATAGTGCACTATGACTTCTGTCAGAGGATCAGACAGGATGCAACCAAGACATCTTTTTAGCCATGTGACAGCCCTTGGCCAGTCCTCCCAGGCTATTTAACCCTGCATGCCCCGAGACCAGTGTGGTCTCAGTGTTTCCTTGACCGAGCACCATCATGATCTCATTGTGTTTAGTTATTTCCTTTGTTAGCTACTGACAACATGCGCCACACATTCTTCGCTGCATCCATACACTCTCATACATCACTGATACTGACAACCACACCTCATCGCTCTTCCTGTTTACATTTTTCTTTAAAAAATGTCACTTCATTATTGTTAAGTTGACTGTGCATCTCCCTGTTTTGTTGTGGCCTGTGAGCCAGTCGTAACACTATATTATTAGTGGGAATGCTGATTCAGCAGCATTCCAACTATTGTTATTCGGTTCTTTCTTTTTTCTTATTATTCCGTACGTTTTTTGGCTCTCCGTAACTTCTGCATACGTTCAGCTATTAAAACCATTCAACTTTTAAAATGTTCAGCTCTTTCAGCTAACGATGGGACTTCTTCAACTTCTTTTTCTACTATTTATACTTTTTTAAATATTAAGCTTTTAAACATTTTATGTTAACATTAAAATCAATGAGAGCAAGCTTCAAATCCTTCAAATCCTCTTCTGCTTCAAAATGTATCGCCTCCTACATTCTTTCACCTACAGAAGTGATTCAAACTTTAAACCATTCACAAAATATTCAGGTATTCGGGGTGTGCTCAGTGTTTTGATATCTTTTTACAGTTTTTGTAAAAAAGGTATTTAAGTTTAGTGTACATTTCAGGAAATTTCATCGATTAAACAGAGTGTTTATGTAGCTTCTTAGAGTGAGTGATGTCACAGATTAGAGTGTGGAGCTTCGAAAAAAGTATCTTTGTCCTTGCTCTATAAACTGCTCTCACACCCACAATTTTTACTTGTCATACACAATGTATACATCAAAACGTAGGTATTGTTGTCTAGTTTCAGCCAATCTGCTCAGTTATGCGATATGACATACTTTTGGCTCGGTGAGCTTCCAAATGACAAGAATTCCACATCTTCCTCCATTCGCTGCCCTGTTTAACATTCTCCACATTTCTGAGCAAAACGCAGAGCAAACCACTTTTTTAAATCGCTGATATGCCCACATTTTTAAGTTTATCAACATAAATTTTATATGGATGTGTTCATAAAGGCCTTGTCATGGTCACGATTACATCATTTCACTGATACCCCTTATCGTTTTAGCAGTCTGAGCCTTTATTTGAGAGCTTGCTCTGTGTGTTTGAATAGCTCCAGTGTGGCACAGCTGACAGTTTCAGCAGGTGACACAGTCGTTAACCTGATTAAAGATGAAAGAGATCTCATCACAGACTTCAAAGGATGTTTTCACTGGTCATACGTTACCATGACAACACTTTGTTGAATTGAATACTACAGGCAGTAATATTAGTCTATATATTAGTCTATATATTTTGCGTTCCACTTCTGTCTGTCTCTGTCTGTCTCTCTCTGTCTCTGTCTGTCTCTGTCTGTCTGTGTCTCTCTGTCTGTCTCTGTCTGTCTCTGTCTGTCTCTGTCTCTCTGTCTCTGTCTGTCTCTCTGTCTGTCTCTGTCTGTCTCTGTCTCTCTCTGTCTGTCTCTGTCTCTCTCTGTCTGTCTGTCTGTCTGTCTGTCTCTCTCTGTCTCTGTCTGTCTCTGTTTCTCCCTGTCTCTGTCTGTCTGTTTCTGTTTCTCCCTGTCTCTGTCTCTCTCTGTCTCTCTGTCTGTCTGTCTCTGTCTGTTTCTGTTTCTCCCTGTCTCTGTCTCTCTCTCTGTCTGTCCCTGTGTTTGTTTCTCTCTGTCTCGGTCTGTCTGTCTCTGTTTGTTTGTCTGTCTCTGTCTGTCTGTCTGTCTGTCTGTTTCTGTTTCTTGTTTTTCTTCCCTCTTCCGTACTTTTTTTGGCTCTCCGTAACTTCTGCATACGTTCAGCTATTAAAACCATTCAACTTTTAAAATGTTCAGCTCTTTCAGCTAATGATAGGACTTCTTCAACTTTTTTAAAAATTTCAAGTAATTCATTTCAACTTTCATCTTTGACAGTATTACAGTTCATCTTCCAGTAACAATGTATTTTAGCTCTTCACTTATTTAGGTAATGCGGTTTAGCTTCCAACTCTGACAATTTTCCAGATGTTTCAGCAATGCAATGCATTTGAGCTTTAAGATTTTACATACAATTTGTTTCACATTTCTGCATTTGTGAGTCATTATCAGTTAGAAAATATACTCAGACCTCACAATGTTCTACATCTTTTCCAATCCTTACAATTTCCCCTTTTTTGAAAAATCGGTCTCTGAATAGCTGCAGCGTGCCACAGGTGACATATTAACAGCAGGTGTGGTAATAACAGATCAAAGAAAGGCTTTATTAGAGCTGAAGGAACACCACTCAGCTATACAGATGATAGCATAGTGGATATGGTGCATGCCTTTGGTGTGGGAGATCTGGGTTTAAATCCCACTGTGGTACATCTGTCAATGTGTCCCTGACCAAGATGTTATTTCACTTTTTCAACTATTCTCACTACTTCAACTTATTCTTTACGGATTTAAGCTATTCAACCAGTTTAGCTTTAGCAATTCAGCTATTCATGTTTTATTTTGTCTCTCTGTAACTTCTGCATACATTCAGCTATTAAAACCATTCAACTTTTAAAATGTTCAGCTCTTTCAGCTAATGATAGGACTTCTTTTTTCTACTATTTATACTTTTTTAAATATTAAGAAATTTTCAGGTAATTCAGTTCAACTTTCATCTTTGACAGTATTACAGTTCATCTTCCAGCTTTTCTAACAATGTATTTTAGCTCTTCACTTATTTCGGTAATGCAGTTTAGCTTCCATCTCTGACAATTTTCCAGATTTTTCAGCAGTGCGGTGCAATGCATTTGGGCTTTAAGATTTTTCATACAATTTGTTTCATATTTCTGCATATGTGAGTCATCAGTTAGAAAATATACTCAGACCTGACAATGTTCTACATATTTTGTCATTTTTCAACTTTTAAAGCCAACAATTCAGTTTAGCGTCAACTTTTAACTTTTTAATGAAATTCATACTTATTAAAACGATTTCCACTTTTTCAACTACTCTCACTAACTCAACTTCTTCTTACGGATTTAAGCTATTCATCCAGTTTAGCTTTAGCAATTCAGCTATTCAGCATTCCCACGCATTTTCTGCAGAAAACGCATTTTCTAGTTTCTTTTTTTGTATCACTTTTTTTGACATAGTATACTATGACTTCTGTCAGATAATCAGACAGGATTCAGCCTAGACAACTTTTTAGCCATGTTTCATGTGTCTACCACTTTATTTTGAAGTAAAACCAAACGTGAGTACAGTGTAATGCTGTTAATAATCCCTCATTGCACAGTAAAACTTTGTGTTAAGGATTACGGCAAATACGGCCGGTAAAAGTTGAGCCAGAAAGTCTGCCTATAAACTGTGATGGATGCTTATGATGGACAGTTTGGGTAAAAACTTTAACCATTGTTTTCTCTGTCAAAAAGGTTTTGCCAATTGGATGGTTTGTTTACAAGATCTCAGTCATTCACTTGATGAGTACAATGGTATCATAACCTCTAGAAACCATGGCCCAAACTATGAACATAAGATCCAAGTGGTAACCATAGGTCATTTTGTTATTAGAATCTGTGTACCTATACAGTCGAGGATCCAGCCCACAGTGCCGTCACCTCCGCAAGCAAGCACCCGGAAATCAGGAACATCATGGAAAAAGTTGAGCCTAAAAGACAACAGAAGATTCAATAGGTTTAACCGACACATGCAGAATGACTGTATTGTTTGGTCTTTTTCTACACAAGGCTCCTCAATCTCAATGCCAGCGTGTATTACAGGTGATAATCCTTAGATTGGATTTCAGAACAGTTGAGACAGGGACTTAAAGCTCTGAATGATTTAATGGCATGAGCTAAAAGGCTGATGGGCAGAGAGACAGAGAGAGAGAGAGAAAAAAAAAAGATAGAAGGTTTAATCAATGTGTGCCCTCTCCAGCTGTGTTCACTCCACTCCTCTCCCTAGAAACCAGTCACAGAGTGCGTGCCCTTCAAAGGGACCTTTAATGTGCGTTGGGACAAAGGTGTCGACAGTAGCTTTCATCTCTTTCCATCATGAGACAGCTGCATACAGGGCACAGACCCCTTTCACACCGACCACCTGGTCCTGCTCAGTAACAGCACATATACCCTCTAAACCAGGTCTGCACCTCAGAATAAAAATAATGTGGTGTTGTACAGCGAATACTTATTCAGTGTAGCGATTTGCTCTGGTGATGTGGTGGCACTTACACGATGACAGGCTCCCTCAACATTAACACAACTTAAAGGTGCAGTAGGTAAGACTTATAAAACTAACTTTCTGTCGTATTTGCTGAAACTGACCCTATGTTTCAGTAGAACTACATGAAGCAGGTCATTTTAAAAAGAAAAAGTCAGCTCCTCTGGCACCACCTACAGCCTGTAGGAAAAGGGGGGAGGGACTGATAAGTTGTCGATGTTAAAATTTTTTGGCTAAGTCCTTGATCTTCACAATCCTACCTACAAATATGGCAATATTGGTTTAGTTTCCTGTAAATAGATCCAATGAAAAGACCAAAACAAACAATGATTTGATCCTTTTACGTAGCCAAAGTATGTATCTCATTGATACATCGCATTCCTCTTTACCATGGAGCTCCATCTTTGTCCAAAAACTATTAAAAACATCAATGAGGTACCAGGTTTGACTTGGAGACATGTTTCTTCATTACGATGAAAAATTTGACACTGTAGTTTAGTCAATGCGCTCTACAATCTGGCTGCTGCCGAAATACTCAGCACCAAATCCATAACTGAAAAACAAACGCACTGTTTAAGTCATGGTTACTAAAAAAGTACAGTGCCCGGCTGTTTCAGGAAATTTCAGAGCCTTGAACGACTGGCTTTAGCCTCCTGATTCATTAAAATGAGACCAGTCCGCAGCGTCGTTCAGCAGAAAAGTTTAACCTGGCTCAACTTTTTCCGTACCACAATGGAACATCATTCGGCAAGGCGCTTTGTTAGGCGATTATTATTGGGAACGCCATTAATCAGTTCACCTTGCAATTACCGCAATGAAAGATAAAACAGTTGCAACCGTGATAACGCTCAGAGTTTTAAATCTCAACGCTGTACTTCATAATGCTGTACTTCATACTGATCGATAAATGATCAAACCTGCTTTCTGGAACAGATCTCACTTGTTCCTGAAACAACAATATCGGCAGCCTTATTCCTTTAAAGATGAGGTAAGTAAGACTTCTACAACTAACTTTCTGTCATATTTGCTGAAAACTGACCCT
>NC_135865.1:27494906-27497406 GCF_031162955.1 Sander vitreus
TGACGGCGGAAAAAAGGGTCTGTGCGCCGGGCGCATGGTTCAAAAGGGTTGCACATGCAATAACCCAATCAGAGTGTCATCTCCCATTCCCTTTCAAAGCCAGGCGTGTTTGGACCTTGGTGCATTGCTGTTATGATGGAGGATTTGCTAAGCAGGAAGGAGAGATTTTCAGGAGAAGAAACTGATCTGCTCATGTGTGAAGTTAAAGCAGGCAAGCAGATCATATTATAATACTATTTCACATTGTAATATTTTTATTTGTAATCCTTTGCGTGTGTGTGTGTAACAGGCATAGTGTGCACGCACTATGCACGAACCCAGGAGCATTTTACTAATGTGCTGTTAAAATAACAATGAAATGCTGCGTTATTGACTTTAGACCACGTTTTTGTTGGTCAGTGGCGCGATCACTTCCCACTGCCTCAAGATAGCAATATGCCAAGAATGCACCTGAACACACCTCCCTGTAAGACCTGCACGCCCAGAATGCACCTGATCACACCTCCCTGTAAGACCAGCACACCCAGAATGCACCTGAACACACCTCCCTGTAAGACCAGCACGCCCATGGGCGCACAGGTGGACGCAGGTGCATTTGCTATTTAAACGACGCGGGCGCTGGACAGGAAATTGACCACTGCTTCGGTCTTAAACTAGCAAAGACACTGGCGTCGGGCTGTGCGCTGCGCCGGGTGCAATAAAGGGCCCCGTGTGTTAATTATGCAGAAAGGGCTGACATAGTTTCTCTTTTTTCTCTTCAGTGGCGGGGAGAGTCGGGCTAAGAGCAGCCCTGCCAGGCCCAGTGAGTCGGCCTCATCCCAGCAGAGCCGCAGCAGCATGGAGACGGATCCCCTCAGTACGTGTTTAGGTCAGATAACAATTTAATTCACCGAAGATTTAAAAACATTTAGAAGTTAAATGATAACTTCTGTTTTGTGCAGAGGATGCAGACTTGGCCGATAAACAGAAGAAACAGACCTTGAATCCACACGTTGAGCTACGTGAGTATTCAGCTAACATATATATATATATATATATATATACACACACACACACACACACACACACACTAAATTAGCAATTTGCTACAACCTGGCCCAAGACATCTATTAATGTTTTTTGTGCACTGTCCAAATGTTCAAATAAATAAATTACAATTTACCCTCAGATACAGTGGGGGGAGGAAGTATTCAGATCCTTTACTAAAGTAAAAGTACTAATACCACACTGTAAAAATACTCTATTACACGTACAGTAAAGGTCCTGCATTGAAAATGTTAAGTTTAATCAGGAAAATAAAGTATTAAAACTATAACAATGTCCCTTGTGACTGTACAACTGTTATATATTATGTCATTAGATTATTATTACTAATGTACTAATGTAAAAGCAGGATTTTACTGTTGGAGTTGGTTGAGCTCATTTTAAACTATTAACTAATGATTATTTTCATTATGGATCAATCTGCTAATTGTGAGAAATGTCCTCACAATTACCCAAAGTGACACCTTCATAATGTTTGTTTTGTCCAACCAACAGTCTAGACCTGAGAAATATGACAAATAAATGAAAATAATTTAAAGGAAAAGCGGCAAATCTTTACAAGAATTACAAAAATGACGTTTACCGAAATAGTTAATTAATTATTAATATTAATTAATTTTCACTCAATTAATGCCCTAATCAGAGAGGGGTTAAAGGGAGGGGGTGTTAAGCTAGGTAATTAATGCACTAATCGTTTCAGCTGTACTTGTATACACTTTTAGGTAGTTTAATTTATAACAAAGTTCTATTTTATAAACTAAATATTTCCATCTGAGATGTAGTGGAGTACATTACTGTCGGAAGTGGCATTAAAAGACTCCAGTAAAGTAAAAGTACCTCAAATGTGTGCAAAAACTGAATTTAGTTTAATTCTACCAGTGCTTCGAGGTTCTTGGACTTGTGAAGGTTGACTAAATGTAACCGAGATTTCCTCTCCTCAAAGTCCTCTGACGTCAACCTTCATCTGTTGTTGTTTTTTGTAGAATTCTCCGATGCCAACGCCAAGTTTTACTGTCGAATCTACTACGCCGAGGAGTTTCACAAGATGCGCGAGGAGATCATGGAGAGCACTGAGGAGGACTTTGTCCGCTCGCTGTCCCACTGTGTCAACTGGCAGGCTCGTGGTGGAAAGTCTGGAGCTGTTTTCTACGCAACAGAAGGTTGTATATTTAATATCTCGGAGATAAATGTCACGACTACTGCAGCCACTTCTCAAAGTCACAGTGAAACAGTCGTTTAGAGCTTCTTTAGCTTCAGTAATACATATTTCTGTTAAAAAATAACCAATAATGCAGGGTTTTCCCAGGCTTAAAGGTGCTCTAAGTGATGACTCGCGTTTTTTAGGCTACAACATTTTTTGTCACATACAGCAAACATCTCCTCACTATCCGCTAGCTGCCTGTCCCCTGAACACACTGTAAAAAAACACGGTCTCTGTAGACAGCCCAGGCTCCAC